>NC_088920.1:49967500-50267500 GCF_038396675.1 Hydra vulgaris | reverse complement strand
GCGCGTTCTCAAAATGCATGCGGTCATTGGGGAAAGATCTATTAAGCTAGTTATTACTTAATATCTTTTGGAATTTAATTATTATTTATTAGTTTAGATATATTACATAAAGAATCCTATTAAGATAAATAATTATGGTTAAGATCATATTATAATTGAAGTATAGAAAATAATTTTGTAATTTATATATAACATTTTTATTACATATAATACTAGCATGAGTTACCCGGCGTTGCCCGGGCCAATATATAAACTGGCTTACCTGATATCTGTACACAAAAATGGGCCCAAAAAATGGTCCCCTCTGATCCCGGGGTCAGGGGGGCCCATTTTTAGGCCCCCTTGACCCCGGGGATCGGGGTACGGGGTCAAAACCCAGCTAAGAACCTTCTCCCCCTCGAGGACTACCCCCATGCCAAATTTCATCGAGATCGGTCCGGCGGTTTGGATTTCTATAGAGAACAAACAAACAAACAAACACACACACACATTGCCTTTTATATATATAGAAGATAGAAAGGATCACTCCTTTTATTTGTTTAAGTCATTTTCATTTTGTTTGTTTTAGTTTTTTATTTAGCTTTATTTTTTTTTTTTAAAAGGAAAATAGGGGTATGGATGAGGCTGTGACTTGGTAAACGTGAAGAGCAAGATTTGTCAACCTTGCCAGCCAAGTGATGCACTTATAGCAGAGGGTTACAGTGTTTAGTGTCAAACTGTTACTGCTTTAGGTCTAGGTGTTTTCAAGCCTTTATTATTAATTATTCTGAAAATACATAATACATAATATTGTACTTTAATAACATTTTGCATAATGTTGTCACTTAAGTTCTGTTATATATGAATGTTATGTTACTTAAATTATGTTATTTGCATATTATATTAACTTATGGTGTGTGCTATTGTTGTGTGTTGTTGTTGTGATGTTGTTATCTTTTGCGTTAATAGACATTTGGCTTACCTTTATGTTGGTGTCTATTGTTAAAAACGATAAATAGGTAATTTCATTATTAAAAATCACTGCTTTTAATCATTCACTAAAAGCCAAGACAAATTATTTTGCCATATATACAATTTGTTTTATCTCAATTTGGTTTTTTGTCTTTAGCGCTGTTTATTACATGATTTTGCTATAAATATTTTGTAATCATGATGTATTTGCAACCATGATGTACCAGCATAAATTATTTTCCAAAAGCTAACATGAAATAATAATATTTAACAATTACTACTCTGGTAAATCACAAAAGCTTTTCTCTATAAGGTACATTGATTTTCATTTTTTGTATGTAATGTTTTTTTTATTTATCTACTTATTCGTTACATTTTTTATTTTAGATTTATCAGATGATGTATTTATGTGGTATAGAAGAACAAAATATTGTAAAGTTTTGTGAACTTTTTAAAAACATTAGTAATATTTTAGAAGAAATAATATTGAAGTTTGCAAAAAAGGGTTTACAACGGGGTTTTTTTTAGTTTTCTGTGTTAGTAATATGTTTATTACTAGAATTGCAGGTTTTTAACAATTTTTTATTATTATTTGCTAAGTTAATTTTTTTTCAAACGTCTAGCTGATATATTTATATTCTTAAAGTCATAAGATTATTGTATAATTTATTTTAAATGACAGTTTGTTATATATAATAATTATTTGTGTGTGCTATTTAGAGTAGAAAAAAAATTATATAGGAAAGATCACAATCTTCGAAATCATTAAAAAATGATTTAATGTTTCAATTGCAAACTATTATTTGTGAACGGAACCCATTTGCTCTTGCATTTAAAAACATGGCTGAAGTGGAAGATGAAGAAATTCATCAAGCAGCTATAGAGGGTCACTCAGTGTCAGTTGTAAAAATGTCTTTACTTGAAGGGCAAGATAGACGTCGCTATAATCTCCCTTCACATAATGAGTTGTATTCATTGGTGAAGATGGTGCACCACCTGCTTCCAGGGAAGTTGTTATTTACCCAAGAGTCATCCTATTAAAACTATATCAAGTATGTCTGCCAATGTAGATCCTATGGTTTATCCTCTAGTTTTTCCAAGGGGTGATGCTGGTTGATATAACCAATTGGTTCACAACCCTGAACATGCTTCAGGGTTGTGAACCAATTGGTTATACCAACCATATCTCAGTATTAGAATTATAAACTTTCAGTTAGACAATTTTTCTCTTTACTCCTTTATGGCAAAAAACTGTTTCAGCAATATGCTGTTGATGCATATGTTAAAATTGAAGGCCAGCGCCATGCTTTCATCAGAAATAACCAAAACAAACTGAGAAGCGAACATGTAAACAACCTTTGAAATGATCATAATGTTAGACCAGGGAGTGTTGTAGTTTTGCCATCAACTTATGTAGGAAGTCCTAGAGCTTTAAAAGAAAACTTTGAAGATGCTATGGCTATAATTAAAAAGTACGGTAAACAAGATCTTTTTATTACTTTCACTTGCAACCTAAAATGGCGCAAGATAACTGAAAATTTATATCCAGGTCAGACAGCAAATGATAGACCTGACTTGGTTACTCGAGTAATTAAACTCAAATTAAATAACCTTCTCAATGACATAAGCATTTAAGCACAGTGTATAAGGGAAAGTTGTAAGACATGTTCAAGCTATTGAATTTCAAAAGTGTGGTTTGCCACATGTTCATATTTTACTTCACTTTGCAAATGATAAGCTTGAAACAGCACATGATATCAATAATTTAATATCTGCAGAAATTCCAGATCTGATTATTAATCGTGATCTTTATGACGTTGTTAAAACTTGCATGATTCATGGTCCATGTGGCATTTTATTTTTTCAAGAAGAGTTGGAACAAAAACTAAGTATAAATTATATGATTAGTATAGTTAAATAGATGAAGCATTTAAATCTGTACCTCTGAAGTCAAAGGTAGGTTGTCACATTTTAGAAATTGTTCTTTATTGACTTATTCTTGATGGTTATATTTATGTAATTTTTTTTTGTGTTTTATTTAATTTGTCTTAAAGCACATGAAATATAATTTTGACAAAAAATAAACAAAAAGTTAAATAAAAAAACTGAAAAGTCATTTCTGGACAACAGATGTTTTTCCTTTGAACATTGTGGGGACACCAGACCTTTTGTATTGACCTAACTCTATTTCAAATTGTCGTAGGACAACAGTCTTTATACCTCTGTAGATACTGAAAAAACTAAAAAGTTAGTTTTAGCTTCAGTTATCTTTTTTATTACTTTAGACAACTTTATGGAGGAAATGAGGGGAATAGGTAAAAAAAAATTTAATTATAGATTTATATATATGTAAATATTATTTTATTGATTATTCTGAGGTATATTTTTTTGTCTTTAGTGTCTGGTAGAAGCATAACTGGTAGGGCTGTGTTTTATATTTTATATATTTTGTATGGAGAAATATGTGCAATAGGTGAAAGAATTATTTAATAAATATGACATTTTTTAACTGTTCGCGTTTTACTCACCTTTATTAAAATAAAATTTTTCACATGTTTAACCCTTTTTAATTTACTCTATTTTTTTTTTTAAATATTTTTAGCATCGTCTTCTGTTACCTGTGAAAATGGTGAGATTATACTTTATATTTTAATTAAATAAAATTGCAAATATCTATAATTTTTATTATATACTTCTATTTGTAATTTTAGAATCATTAACATTTGAGCACTACAGAAATTATTGCTCCCAACACCCAGGGCTTCTCTCGGAGAGGTCCTTTAATAAGTAGTATAGTAATGGCGGTATGGATGAACCTTCCTTCAAATGGAGGGTTCATCCATACTAGGGTGTTGGGAGACACCGAAGAAAAAATAGCAACCAAAAGGCTGTAAATGTCTTCTATCAGTGAAGATATTTATAACTTTTTTGTTGCTGCTTTTTCTTCTGTGATTTTTTTTTTTTAATTTTTTAATTTTTTTTTTTTAAATATATTATGTTGTATATTTGATTTATTTTGGTCTTTTTTAATCAAAATTTTATTTGTTTTTTACCAATTAAATTAAATATAGTTAAATTGATTCATTATCCAATTATCATAATATGATGCTACATTCTATTGTTAAAAATAATTAATTGGTAGTTTAATTTATTGAACTCATTGCTTTTAAAATTTACTATAAGCCAAGACAATATATTTGGCTATATAAATGCAATTTATTTATATCTCATTTGATTTTTTATCTTTAATGTTTTTATTAATTAAAATATTTTAAATCTATTGTGATGTCTTTTAAATTAAACTAAAGTTTACTAAAAGCCAACATGAAATAGCGTCATTAAACAACACCGACAAGCTGCACCATGACAGCAACTGAAGTATGAAACAGGGTACCGAAAGCAGGTAAATTGTTTTCCAGTTTGTTTGTTTTTTTTTCTTTATGTCTACTTATCTGTTACAACTTTTTGTTTAGGTTTCATATGACGCATTAATGCAATATAAAAGATCAAAGTTTATTTTTTTTTTTTAATTTCTTATACACATGTTTGATTGTAAATTAAATTTTTTTTGTTTGAAATGTATTTGTACTCAATTGCTTAGTTATTTATAATAAACTTAGTTATTTTTAATAAATTTATTTAGTTGTGTGCATTTAACGTTTGTAAGACGAAAAGTTTCTTTCACAAACTGTAGTTTAACTGTAGTTTAATTTAACAGGTACTTATACTTTTATTACCACAATTTTGCTTTTAGAATAACTTTATCTTGTGTTGTTACCTATATGTGTTCAAGTATAGTGTTCTATATTTCTAAATGATTGTTGTTTAGATATCTAAATTAATAATAAATTAATAAAGAATTCAAAGTAAACTGCTTATCTTAGAACTACTTTCTTTTTAAAATTGAAATAAAAAGCGTTCCTCTAAAATTGTATTTATTTTTTGAAAGTTTCTTTTCATAGTAAAGAAAACTAAAAAATGTATACTTTTTCAACTCAGTTTTTCTAATATCTTTTAAAATAATCGTTTGGCTCTGATTAGGGTCCAAGTGTTTGTTTACCAGTACTGACTCCATGAAAAATTTTACACCATTTAAAGTTGTATGGTTTTTTATTTTCAAAATTTTAATAATTAGTTAATTCATCGGTATAGGCTTTAGCCTTATCCCATCCATCAGCATCAGTATCGGCCACAAATGTGCTATTGGTACATCACTAGTATCAACACTCTGCACATGTTTTAAAAATATATTTTAATAAAACAAAAACACTATTATTTAAAAAAACTTTCTAGTCATTATTATTGCGGTTTTTTAAAAAACGATAAAACCTAATATACATTAATCTGCATTATTTTAATTTTTTTAACTTATACACGACATTAAAATGTAGCTTCATTGCTGAAGTCGCCTATTTGTTGTTAAAAGAAACTTTTTTTACCATAAAAGTCTGTTTTGATTGGTATATAAGGATATATATATATATATATATATATATATATATATATATATATATATATATATATATATATATATATATATATATATATATATTTATATATATATAATATAGAAGCATAACAACTCAAATTTCAAACAAGCTATGGTAAGGCAAGATCTTTATTCTTTTTAAATGAATTGTACCAATTATTTTTTTATCATTTTTTTTTTTTTATATGCGGAAATATAATAAAGATTAGAAAATGAAAACAATTTACAAAAATCAACACATGGTAACAAAGATTTTAATTTGTAATAAATGAATTTATAGTAAAAAAAAATTACAAAAGCGAAAACAAGATTTGTTTTTAAATATTATATGAACTAATTATTGAATAATATATGAATTAATTTTATATATTTTATCTTATACAAATATATTACTGAAATATTAATTATTTTACCTTTGGATAAGCGATTCTTGTAGCTTGATCAAGATTATTAGCAACAAGAGTGTCTTTTAATGCAAAGTAAAAAGCATTGCGCACATCCTCTGTCTTCAATTTCACCAAATCAAAAAGTCTTGGTACATTTTCAGGTCTTAAAAGAGTTATTATTAGGCCAATTAAAAATATGCTCTAAAAAAATATGTTTTAAGCACTTAAATTATGTTGTGAAGAACCAATTTTAAGCAGTTAAAACATACAAATTATGCATTTAAATAATAATGGACAATTACTTATTTGCATTATTTGATTTTACTATAAAAAATTTTCATCCATAAACTAGATAATGTAACAAAATATTTCTTTGATTAAAATTTTTGTTAAATAACAAACATTTCACTTGAATTTTGAAGAAGAAAAAACGATAAAACAGTGTAACAATATTGACAATATTAACTTCTAACATGTAACAATATTGACAGAATAAGTAATAACATGCAAATATTAAGGAATATCAGTGTGCCCAGGTAACAAACAATTTTGGTGCTATATTGATCCAACATTCTTTACAAATAATGGAAAGAAACTATTAACCTATGTTGGACTTACACAGAAAAAAAAACGGAACCAAAATACAAAAAATAAGTTACATAGTGTTAAAAGTCTTAAAATGATTTGTTATTTCTGTTTTTAGCTAAAAAAATAATTTATTAGTTAATTAAATGTTAAATGCATTTGTTTTATATGATTTCAAATTAGTAAGATTAAAGAAAAATTAATTTCTAAAAGAACTCTTAAAGAAGAAAAGTATATCACCTGTGTGATATACTTTTACATATATTTAATCAATACTGGCCAATATTGTTAAAATGTTGACATTCCATTAGAATTGACATTCAATAAAGAACTTTTATAAAGTTTTTTTTAAAAAAAACTTACGTGTTTATTTTTGAATTCGCTTTTTGCTCACAGTTACTAACCTAGAAATAATAGTTAATGTCATTTTTCATTTAGTTTTTAATTATATGTTATATATAGTTTTCAGTTAAATTATATATTCAGTTTTTTATGTATTTACATTTATCAAAATAAAATTATGAATTCTTTTTAAATTATTAGGACAAATATTTATTTGTATAATTGATGACAAATAGTTCAAGGATTTCTAATTTAAGACACTTGGGAAGATTTTTAGTTTTATAAGAAAATTTTCAACTTAGTAAAAAGCCAGTTGAATTATCCATTTTTTAAATAATATTTCAAAACAAATTTCAAATCTTTAATACTATTTTCATATTATGACATGATTGTCAACATGGCACAGCATCATACATAAACTATGTAAAATTGTTTCTGATAACAACATTAAAATGTGAAAAAGTGTGAAGTGTTAATATTTGAAAAAAAAAGTAAGAAAAGTAGTAGATAAGTAGTAGAAAATAAAAAAAATACTGAAAGTGAACTGTTAGAATCTTTAAATGATAAGGAATTAACATTCTTGTAATACATGGTTTACAAAAAACATTCCAAAGCAAGTAACTTGTGTTAAGACACAAGTTGAATCTTATTTAAGATCTTAATTAAAAAGTAAAATAGAAAATGGGTAAACAACATAAGAATAATTATTATAATAATTGTATTTACCTCTGCAAGACAGAGGGGGTAAATACAGTCTACAGTGGGCAAAAAGGCAACCAAAACCAAAAAAAATCTATCAATAAAGTTTAAAACAATTTTTTTAATAAGAATTTTACAGTAGATATACTGCACACCCTAAAATAAATTAATTTAGCTAAACAAAAA
This sequence comes from Hydra vulgaris, assembly GCF_038396675.1. Lineage (NCBI taxonomy): Eukaryota > Metazoa > Cnidaria > Hydrozoa > Anthoathecata > Hydridae > Hydra > Hydra vulgaris. Next base: position 50,259,862 of record NC_088920.1, on the reverse strand, counting down.
ATTTCTTTCTCAACAAAATATAATTTAAAGTTTTGCAATAAAATCTTGTGAAAATGTTTTTCACTTTTCCACAATGCAAATGCAAAAAGTTTTAAATTAGTTTTGTGGTATAAAAATATATAATTATAAATGCTTTTATAAACTTATTAAATAATTGTTTATAGAACAATTTATTCAGCCAATATTATTTTTCTTTAAAAATTAAACTCCCTTATGAGCTGTATCCATAGTATCTACAGCAATAAAACCTAATAGAAAAATTTATAAACAGTTTTTTACCAGTTTTATATAATTTATTTGAAGAAAAATGACTTTTTAAAGAAGCATTATTTTAAAAGGACAACTAGGAAAAATTTGTTGCTTATTATGCCCTTATCTCTTATGTATATATACCTCCCTGCATGCTCTAAAAACTTTTTAGAGCATGCAGGGAGATATATAATAAGAGTATTTATCTAGTTTTTTACCTCCACTTTATCCCTTTGGAACTTTCTCCCATCATCATGTTTTCCTGACTCATACAACCTACAACTTCTTAAGTCAAACATTTTCTTGCTTTTTAACTTTATTTTTTGTTTTCTAGTAACTCCCAACTTAATAGTGGTTGCTTGCAGCCTTGTTGGGAGTAAATCAGAATTAAAAAAATTGTATATTTTGAAGCCTATAAACATATGATTTCATAAAATTATTTATCTAAACAAAATGATGATAAAGATGTGTGGTTTGACTCTAAAAGCAAAGAAAAGAAAGCAAAAATTGTAGGCAGATATTGGGAATAGCACCTTACCTAACAGATTGCATCAGCAAAAACTAAGGTGATTTGAGCATGTAATTTAAAAAACTAAAGAATTGAGTATCACTATGTAAAAAGATGGTGATTTCAGGATAAAAGGTAGTTTAAAGTTAGATTAAAATTTGCACTATCATGGAAGCAAGGACACTAATATTATGATGATGCAGAAAACAGAAAGAAAAGGGAGAGAAAAATAAAACATTGATAAATATAAAAATAATGAAACTTTATGCAACAACATATTGTTATGCCAACCCGTTTTTATTTTATCTTTTTATAGGATTATGATCAATAATTGACTTACTTTATCCAGAGCAATAAACGTTGTGGAACCAATATTGTTTTTCTTTAAAAATTGAACTCCTTTCTGTGCTGTATCCATAGTATCAACAACAATAAAATCTAATGGACCACATGCAGTGCTAATAGCTATGTCATATTTATTTTCAATAGCACCAAGATCTCCCTGAAAGAAAAATATTTAAAAAAAAAAAAAAAAAAGGAAATCAAACAACATCACATGAAAAGTGTTCTTTTTAATTTCCTTTATTAAAAGAACAAACATAAAATCAAATGTGTATTATGAAGTGAAATAAGAATTACAAATCAAGTTAATTTACAAACAGTACAAGTAGATAACAAAAGTTTGAACTCAAGCGTAATGCAATATTTTATTTTTAATATTTTTTTTTTAGGACAGACTTTTTTCCTTTTTTTCTAAAAAGAGCTTAGATTTATCATGGTCAATCTAATTAGAAATAAGGATCACAAACCAATCACATAAATTATAACATATTGTATCACTCTCACTCAGTATCCAGACCATAGTGTGTGAACAGAACATAGCGGGTGAACCGAACATAGTGTGAGAACAGAACATAGTGTGAACAGAACATAGTGTGTGAACAGAACATAGTGTGTGAACAGAACATAGTGTGTGAACAGAACATAGTGTGAGAACAGAACATAGTGTGAGTAAAGAACATACTGTGTGAACATTTTTAAAAGTTTAATCTTTTCAATTCTCTCTGTTAAATTCTCATTATGAACTTTTTCATTTTTTATTAATTTTCATTTTCTATAATTCTTTTTCATAAAACAAATTTAATGCGAAAGCATTTAATTTTTTTTTTTCATAAAACAAATTAAAAGCTTTCAAATGCATCTGCAGTCTATGCAAAGATCTATACCAACTTTAATTTTTTTTCAAAAATATTTAATACTACTAATTACTAAATGCTAATTATCAACTCGCATATAAACTACTGATTATTAACTCGCTCAGCCTAGAAATTAGAAAGACTGACAGGCTAATTAATTCACATTATTTAATTAGTTCATGATTTATTCTTTTATTTTATATAAGCAGTGTTTTAAGCATCATCTATTTTATTTAAGCAGTATTTTATTACATAAGTACATAGTTATGTTTTAATCTTTTAAATTTTTCGAAAATTAAAATAAAAAATTTAACTTTTGATAAAACAATTATAAAATATTTTATATTGAGACACAAACAAAACATAAAAAGTTACCTCTTATTAACATGTAATTTTACATGATAAAATTGCTTTTTCATAACCCAATAAGTGCTACTTAAAATTTTTTAATTAATAAAGGTTGTCTAATATATAAAGGGTTGGAAGGTTGGATTCAACCTGGAAAGCCTAGAATTTCTAGACTTATCCAAAATGATCCAAGTATTAGAAGAATTATAAGCTTTTTTTAATGAAATCTCTGTATACCAAAAAAAAAGTGTGAGTTAAACTCTTTACTTGATATTGGGAGGTGTAGTTGCATGCAATACAGATATTTTACATTCTGTTCTGAGCTTACATTATGGAATTTAAAAAGTATTTTATTAATAGGAGCATACTAAATACTGTATGATACTCCAGCTAGGAGAGATGACTACAATAGTTTCACTTGGTTAAATTGTTAATCACTATATTACTAAATTAATTGAAGACCAATTTGATGCAGATCCTTTAATTGAAAAATGAGACAGCATTGCAAATTCATGTAATTCAACTTTTAGACATAAGTAATGTTAAAGAAGCCTTCCTTTAATAGTCTTTTTTTGTTCAAAAAAGCTTCAAATGACTTTTTCACTGTTTAAAAATCACAATTGTTCAGTTATGTTTCCTGCTTGTTCAAAATCTATTTATTACTCTGACTGATTAATGAATAATTCCATAATTTAAAGAATTCAATCAGATTCAATAGCTTCACATTGCATTATAACAATAAATTTACAAAAAGTTCAAACTACCACATCAACTTGAGCACAAGGATATAATTATGCCAGTGTAAAAATGTTTTGGCAGAGTAAAGTTTGGGAAGTTTTCAAACAATTCAATTTATTTTATAACCAAATTTTTAATTATTTAATTCAGGCTATTTTTTAAGATGTGCTTTTTCAAGCATTTCAAAAGGCTTGAAAAACACATAACATTGTTAAAAAATTTTTGGAAAACTTAAAATGAAGGTTTTAATTAAAAATTTACAGATTTACCTATAAAATGTTTATGAAAATTTATATTATCAGTAATATAGTGTATGTTTATTAATAACTAAATAACAATAGTTGTATATTATTGTATAATATTAATGATATAATTTGTATTATTATAATGTCTGTATAACAACTAAATATAATAATAACTATATAAATAAACCTACAGATTTAAATAACCTGTAAAGTTAAAAGAGTAATTTAATAAATAATTCAAATCTTTACTAATCTTCCATAGATTCCAGGAATTCTTCCATTTTCTTTTTCCTTCATGAGGGCATCAAGTACAGCATCTCTTAAAATTTTAAACAAATTCTTGAACTAATAATTATTAATACATTAGATATTACAAATACTATTTACTAAAATGAAACTTCTAATACAAAATACTAATTTATTAAATGAAAAGTTTAGTAGAATAAAAAATATTTATATTTTTGCAGGAAATAAGATATCATTATCATTATTTAATCATTTTCAATTCAAGATTTTATTGACAAATACTAAAGAATAAGGTTAAAGTTAAAAACTGAAATTATATCTACATTAAAAACTAATAATAAAAAAACGGATTCATTTAGACAATAGCAAAAGTTAATAATTCACAGACCTCTTTGTTCCTTCAGACTATGGCATTTCAAATGAAAAATAATTAATTATAGTAGCAGTCTTTATGTTTATAAAATAACAAATATTACAACTTTACCATATAGTAGCCTGCAAAAGCAACTGGACAAAGCACAAATGGACACGACTCTTCAATAAAAAGTCAATGAAAAAAGTTGAGCACAGTACTACAAGGGACATGTTGGAAATCGAACTCGGAACTTCTCACTTAAGAGGCAAGTGCTCTACCACTGCACCTCTACCCAATAACAAAATTACGAGGTTGAAAAAATGTACAAAATACTACCTCATGTACAAAAATATCAAGTAATTTGAAAAAAAAAATACCTTGATTGAGACGCATGCATTGCACTTCTGCACTCTTCAAACTTATGACGGTTTTTTTTTACCTGCAAAAACATTTTGTTAGTTAAAATTAAAGTTTAAAAATTTCTTTTTCTTATTTTATTATTCATTTTCTTTTTTAAATTTGCATACAATTACTTTTGCATAAAAGCTTCTATATTAGTAATTATTTGTTAATTCCAAATATTTCAATACATATAAATATTTTTAATGATTTTCCTTATTGCTTTATAAAGGCTTAATAAATAGTGACTAAATATTAGACAATCAATTGATTTAAAATAAAACTGCAACTTTTTTTTTTAAACATCTTCGCTTCCAACAAGGCTGAAAGCAACCACTATTTAGGGTTGGAAGCTACTGAAAGAGAAAAGATGAAGATTGTAAAGCAAGATAACAATTGACAGATGACTTAAAAGATTGCAAATTATATGATTCAGGAAAGCAAGATGAAGGCTGCGAATTCCAAAGAACTGATGTTCGAGGAAAAAAACTAGACAAATAAGAGTTTTTAGAGCACTTAGGAACAGTCACAGAAAAAGGATGACACTTAATTGAATGACAAATAACACCAGAATTAATTTTAGTAGATGGCACAAGAAACGCTAGCTCTTTCCATTATAGAATTTGTAGAAAAGAGAAAGAGAAGCAACATTACAACGATGTGATAATGGTTGGAGGTTGGCTGCGAGAGCAGGTCCAACTATGTTTACAATGTATTTTTGCACCTTGTCTAAAAGAGAAAGGGCATCAATAGAAGATCTGCCCCAGATATGGCAACAGTATTCCATACAAGGCCGGATTTGAGATTTATAGAGATAGAGAATAGAATCCAAAGTAAGAAAGTGTCGAGCTCGATGAAGAGATGCAACCTTAGCAGATGCTAATTTTACAACAGATTTGATATATGGTTTCCAAGAAAGATCAGAAGTAAGAGTTAATCCTAGAAGATGAAGAGTGGATGACTCATCGAGTACATTACCGCTCATAAATATAGGAAGATCTAAATTATTGCAATAACGATTGACTGAAAAAAATTGAGTTTTATCTGAATTGAAGTTCACCAGCCACTGTGAGCCCCATGCTGTAGCAGAAGTGAGATCCTTTTCAAGCTCAAACGCCCCCTCCAAGCAATCAGAGAGTGATGGCTTCTTAACACGACAAGAATAAATGGTAGTATCATCAACAAACAATGCCTCCTTAGATGTGAGAATATCTAGAAGATCATTAATGTAAATTAAAAAGAGTATAGGGCCAAAGATAGAACCTTGAGGAACCCCTGAAGTTACAGAATAAGAAGGAGAGTGCTGTCCATCGAGGACAATTTTTGTACTACGATTGGAAAGGAAGGATTCAATAACCTTAAAGATGTTACTGGATACACTATAAGAAGAAAGCTTATGGAGAAGACCAGCATGCCAACAAGCTTTGGAAGAGTCTAAGCAGGAAATCACTTTAGATACAGAAGTTGGAGTGATATGAATGTCAAGCAATGGATCAACCTGTTTGACAGCTATATCAGGTAGAACGCAACTAGTGGAATCAAGAGATGATATTGATGAAAAGTTCTTAGAAAAATAATTCAGCTTTGTCTTTAAGTGAGGTGACAAAGTCTGAACCATACAAGAGAGATGGAATTACAGGTTTGCCCATATTATTGATACTATTAAAGATTCTCCAGAAGTCACAAGAGCCTAATTTTTGTGATGAAATACAAGATTTCATGACCTGAGAATAGCAGGCTTTTGCATTAGACAAAACCTTTTTACAATGGTTTCTAGCAGCAATAAACAGACGTCGGTTTTCTGGAGAATTGTTTTTCTAATAGATATGGTTCCGCTTGGCAATTGCAGCAGCACAATGTGAGGATAACCATGGAGGAGAGTGAGGCTTGACCTGGAATCATTGACAGGGAATAAAAGATTCCAGGCCAGCCTGAATCCACAAAGTTATGTAAGAAGCACATTTGTTGACAGGAAGACAAAAGATTTCTACCCAAGGGCCATCACAAAGAAAATCACAGAAAGAATCCCACTCAGCTTTAAGGTAGTTGTAAGAGGTACGATGATAGGAGGATTCAGATGATGAAGAAGAATGAGATATTAGTTTTAGAGAGATCAAACTGTGATCAGAAGCACCTATGGGTGAATGTGGAGAAACTGAGCACTGACTAGGATCAAAAACAAGACATAAGTCGAGAAGAGAAGGTAAATGATTCGGGTTGTCTGGAAAGTGAGTTGGAAAGTTGACTATTTGAGTTAGGGATTGAAAAAGGTAAAAGTTGTGTGCTTTAACGCCTGCAAAATCACTGACACTAGAGCCAAGCCATTCAGTGTGATAAGCATTTAAGTCACTGACAACAACAATATTGGCTATGGATAATGAGAGAGGGCTTGGTTACTATGATCAGAAATAACATCAAAAAGAGTAGTCTTGAGATGAAGGAGAGCGATATAGAACAAAGAGAAAGGCGATAGAGTGAAGTGGTGTTAAACGAAAGCGCATAAAAGAATAGTCTGTGGATTCAAACCTAGTTTTATGACAAATGGGTGAACTCTTACGAATGTAAATGCCTAGGCCAAGCATGTGGCTATTGGAGTCTTTACGAATTAAAGGAAGATAACCATCAACACTAAGATCGCAAGATGAGACAGCTGAAGTCAAATTAGTCTCACAAAGAACAAGTAGGTCTGGTGAACTTTGCAAGAGATAAGACTCAACAGAAAAAACATTTCGAATCAAGTTCTTTAAAAATTTTTAAATTTGTTAAAGAACTTGACTCAAAGCATAGATACTACTCAGTACACTGTTTAATAGCCCAAGCAATTGACCAATAGCCCAAGCAATTAACCAAGTCAACACAAAAAAGGCAATTAAGTATGTAAGTTCATTTAGAACTCATAGAAAATTCTTGCTTTACTAATAAACAGTCTTTTTTATCCTAATTAGCTTGAACAAAAAATAATTCAAAACACTAATGCTTTTTCCATAAAATTAGTTATTACTACTTATAAATTTCTGTGATTCTATTAACTATTTTTGTTCTTTTTTAGGAAATTTAGAAAAATAAATTTTGAGCCAGCACTGACATGTATGTGAAGGTTAAATTTTGTTATGAGGATTACAGTTCTATCAAAAAAAAATATAAAGGTAAAGAGTATTGTTTATATATATATATATGTATATATATATATATATATATATATATATATATATATATATATATATATATATATATATATATATTTTTTTATATTTTGTTTACCTTAGATCTTTTTAAATTTTCTCATGTCATTTTTAAAATTTTGCTCAATTCAAGTTATATATGTTTATTGTTTGCATATATTTTTTTTATAAATATGTGTATGTGGCAATATGTGTTTTATAACTGTTTTACGAATGTGTTTTTATAATGGCTTAAAATGTATTTTTAGTGTTTGTGTATGTGGTAGTATGTGTTATATTATTGTTTTATAAATGTGTTTAAATGTTTATATAATGTTGAATATATATATTGTGTTTATAGTTGGTACATAAGTTTATATTTTGTTGCTTTCAAAGTGCTGTGACTTGGAAAATGTGTAGAGCAAGATTTGTCAACCTTGCAAGCAAAGCAATGTACTTATAGCAGAGGTGTGACTTGGTAGTGTTTAGTGTCAAATTGAGTTACTGCTTTAGGTTTAGGTGTTTTCTAGCCTTTATTATTAATTATTCTGGAAATATAAAATAATTTCTTTTAATAGTATTTTGCATAATGTTGTTACTTATGTTCTATTATGTGTGAACATTATGTTACTTAAGTTCTGTTATATTCATGTTATATTGTCTAATGGTGTGTTCTATTGTTGTATGTTGTTTTTTTGTAATGTTTTGAGTTGATAGACATTTAGCTTACCAAACTGATTATTGATTAATTTACTTTAAATGACAATTTCTTATGTCATTTTTATAAAAATTATTTGTGTGCTATTTAGAGCAGTAAAACAAATTGTATAAAAAAAAGCACAATCACAAAAGATCCCAAAATTAAACATATTTGAAATTATAATGCCTGTCTTTCTTTTGCTTTATTTACAGCTAATGTAATTCAACCCATGATTCATGGGTTGCCATGTTTTAGAATATGTGGTCAAGTTTTTCATCGTATAGGTAATCTAAGGCCAAGATGTTCTGCCAACATATTATCAGCTATCATCTATGATCCACTTGCAGCAGTAAATTTTAGAATGCAACAACGTGGTAATGATCTTTGCTTAAATGATTTAATGTTTCGATTGCAAACTATTATTAGTGAAGAAAACCCATTTGCTCCTGCATTTAAAAACATTGCTGAAGTAGAAGATGAAGGAATTCGCCAAGCACCTATAGAAGGTCGCTCAGTGTCAGTTGTAAAAATGTCTTTACTTGAAAGGCAAGATAGACGTTGCTATAATCCCCCTTTGCATAATGAAGTTGCAGTTGTATTTGTTGGCAAAGATGGCCCTCACCTGCTTCCAGGGAAGTTGTTATTTACCCAAGAGTCATCCTCTTAAAACTATATCAAGTATGTCTGCTAACTTAGATCCTATGGTTTATTCTTTTTTTTTTTCCAAGGGGTGATGCTGGTTGGCATAATTAACTGGTTCACAACCCTGAATGTGCTACATTGGTTAGAAATCATGTTACATTATCTCAGTATTTCAATTATAGACTTTCAGTTAGACAATTAACCTAAACATACTGAGAAGCGAGCAGTAAGATGCCTTACACAAACATGTAAACATCCTTGGAAATGATCATAATATTAGACCAGGATGTGTTGTAGTTTTGCCATCAACAATGTAGGAAGTCCTAGAGCTTTATTTAATATAATTTGTTTTAATATAGTAGTTTTAACAAAAAAATGTTTGTTCCAGGTTTTTTACTTTTCTGTTTTTCAGATTTTTAAGAACTAAGCAACTTAGCTAAGCAAGTTTTGTTTTATATTTTAGTGCAATTGGAAAGAGCTGAAAAATATTTTTTAGAGCGATTAGAAATAAGTGAAGTGATTTTTAGTCACTTCAGGTCACTTTATTGTTATTTTTTATTACTATTATTAGAAGGGTTAATAATAATAACAATTTTTAGACAGTAGAACTGGAACTGATTTTAGTAAGCTTGCTATACTTTTTTATTTATATTGGGTTTATTCTTTATTAGATATATACTTTATGTATTTAACATGGAAAACTGTCTGTAATTTGTTGACAAATAAGTTTATATACATAAATGTGCCTATATCTATTTTTTTATTACTTTAGAGTAAAATATACTGACTGATATTGCTTTATTTTTTACACTTTTAGATTGTGTATTGTAGTCTAGATTCTTTGCTAAATTACAATTTATTGATGTAAGTAAATATTGTTTTATATTTTTGATAAACAACTTACTTGTCAGAATTCAGTGTCAAGCAGTGTTAATCTCTGTTTATTTGATTTTAAACACTTTAGAACAATACTAAGCATGAATTTTACTATTTATAGTAACAGTTGATAACAGTATTAAATTTAAATGATTTTAAATTTTTTTTTAAATTCAAACATAATTATGTTCTTTTTTTTTAGTTGTCTGTGTCATCACTTGATTAGTTTGCTTACTATTGAAACATGATTTTAATTTTGTAAATTTAATGATATGAAACTTTCTCTATTAATCATTAGTCAACAGTTAAAGAGAAGCTGGAACTTTACATAATAAAGGAAAAAATAATTTTGTTTACTGGTAACTTAATAAAACCAGTTAATATTATTTATTGCGTGTCTTTTTTACTTATTTTAATATGCTGCTTTGGAAAAACTTTCTTTCTCTCCCTCTCTCTTTTAGATGAGAGTTAAATGAGAATTAGTACAGGGAGCATCAATAAAACTTATGTAATTACTGAGCTCTTATGTATTTCTTAATACCACAATTGATAATGACCATGTATATAAAATATTTTACGAGTTGCTTGCTATTTTATAATATAATTGTTCAAATTGTTTAACTATAATTGTTCAATATTGTAATAAATAAAATCTTTTTAGTTCAAGTATTATAGTTGATAAAATATCTTATTAATTTGTGGTGTTTTTAGGTTAAGTTGTCTAGCCTTTTTATAATCTTTTCTTTTTTTATTATTTTGGAGAGGCAGTAACGTCTGTAATGTGTGCTTACAAATATCTTATACTATGCGCTATTGTTACTGTGTTTTGTGTTGATAGAGCTGGGCTGTTATAGCTATTTTTTTAATTCTTTATATTTTCTGTTATACTATTATTCTAATTCTAATAACAATAAAATGCAAATAATACTTTTGTAATTAAAAATTGTAATTATTTTTTATTTCTTTCTTTAGGTGTTGGCAGGCTTTACTTGACTTTCTTTTTATGGCACCTGCTGTGTTGTAACAGATTTTAAAAAGAACTTAACTGATGTTAATGTAGTCTTTTTTTGTCATTATCTATAAGCAATGATTTAATTACTAATAACTCGTATTACGGGTTGCTTACTGTTCGTTTAAATAAAAAATGCTAATTTTTGTTAATCTCCTAATAAATTTGTTTTGTATTTTGTTTAGGAATCTTTCTAATATTGCACTTCACTATAAACTCACTTCAATTGATAAATCTTTTTCATTTTGTGTCACTTGTTTGAGTTCTTTCTCTGCACTATCTAGCTCTTTTTTTGTTGATGGTAAGTCTTCTTCAATAGCAATCAACTGTCTAAAATTAGTCAGAAATTAATTAAAAAAATGAAAACAATCATAAAGCAAAAAAAAAAAAATTGAAGACAACGATCGAGCTAAAAAGCTTTATTGTAATTGTTTTGTTTGTATACCTATACACTTTACTGAGGATTTAAGTTAGTACTCAATAAAATCAAATGCTATTTAAATACTACTAATGAGTCATAATAAAATAGGGAATGTACAAACATCAACTAAGGTTTGCGTTGAGGCAGAGAGTATCTATCTTGCGTTGAGGCAGAGAGTATCTATATCGAAATACACTATAACAAAAAATGTTTTTTCAGAATCTTTCATCTTTTTCATACATTTCTCAAAAATTAAAGTCTAAACACATTAAAGCCAAAAATGTATACTAAATACAAATAACCAAAATAGATATTACCCAACCTAAACCAGTCAATGTATGTACACTTATTTTAACCTATCCCCTATTTCACACACTTGCTATTCCATAACTCTAAGTAAAATGCAATTGTTTTGTCTAGGGCCAGCAGTGAAACAAAATTTATAATAAATTAAGACATTTAATTAAACACCTTTTTTTCTCTTCGTTCTGTTCCTTAGCTTTTTCAGCATTTGACTTGGCTTGCTCTAGTTGCTCATTTAACTTTGTGTACTTGCTTAAATAAATCTCTAGTTCACTTGACAGCACATCTAACTAATGGTTAATTTCAATTTGATTATCAAATTACAACTTATTTTAACTAAAAAAAATTTTTATATTTTTTTATTAAATACTATGTATAAAAACAGCAAAAAAAAAAACAAAATATTTTAATCTAAATATAAGTTAATAACTTAGTAACCTTTGACTTAGCTTCATTGACTGACTTTTGACTTTCCATAAGTGCCAGCTCTTTAGACTATATAAATTTTGCCAATAAATTAAAACAAACAAAATAATAAATTATAAAAAATAATATTTATAATAATAAATCATAACAAAGAAAATTGCAAAAAAAGACCATTTTAGTTTTCTTTGCAAAGCTTATACATTTTCTTATTTGAATTCAATTAAAACATGTAATTTTTCTACATATTAGTATTTTGATTTTTCTGTATTTTTCATGTTTATTTTGATAACTTAATCTACATATCACCTTAGCCAAAACCCATAATTTAATACATGTACAGATATATCCCCCTAAGTGTCAACTATGGTTATACAATGTGTGTACATTTGTTTATGTTTATTTTATCTCTGTTTAATTATTATAGTCATTATAATTATTATTATCATCAAATTATTTAAATAAATAAATTATTTATATCATCAAATTATTTAAATAAACAAATTATTTATATCATCAAATTATTTAAATAAATAAATTATTTATATCATCAAATTATTTAAATAAATAAATTATTTATATCATCAAATTATTTAAATAAATAAATTATTTATATCATCAAATTATTTAAATAAATAAATTATTTATATCATCAAATTATTTAAATAAATAAATTATTTATATCATCAAATTATTTAAATAAATAAATTATTTATATCATCAAGTTATTTAAATAAATAAATTATTTATATCATCAAATTATTTAAATAAATAAATTATTTATATCATCAAATTATTTAAATAAATAAATTATTTATATCATCAAATTATTTAAATAAATAAATTATTTATATCATCAAATTATTTAAATAAATAAATTATTTATATCATCAAATTATTTAAATAAATAAATTATTTATATCATCAAATTATTTAAATAAATAAATTATTTATATCATCAAATTATTTAAATAAATAAATTATTTATATCATCAAATTATTTAAATAAATAAATTATTTATATCATCAAATTATTTAAATAAATAAATTATTTATATCATCAAATTATTTAAATAAATAAATTATTTATATCATCAAATTATTTAAATAAATAAATTATTTATATCATCAAATTATTTAAATAAATAAATTATTTATATCATCAAATTATTTAAATAAATAAATTATTTATATCAAATTATTTAAATAAATAAATTATTTATATCATCAAGTTATTTAAATAAATAAATTATTTATATCATCAAATTATTTAAATAAATAAATTATTTATATCATCAAATTATTTAAATAAATAAATTATTTATATCATCAAATTATTTAAACACTTTAATAGTTATAACAACTTTTTTTTTTTTTTTTTAATTAAAAATTATGAAATTGGTTAAACTTTAAAATTTGTAAAATCAGATGTAAATAAAATCATAAATCAGTCAAAATTAAAAAAAGGCTATTGAAAACAAAACAGTTTGCTTTTGTAGATATAACTGTGACGAAGTGAAAAATCTTTTAAGATTTATTATTGGATTAACTAATTAACTATGACACAAAAAATATGTTACTTATTTCTTCTTATTCCGCATGTTTTTAGTTAACTTATAGTGATAACTGTGCTTAAACATTTTATTATTACAGTTTAGAGCTTTTTTTCAGCTTTTAATGCATAATCTTTCACATACTTTGTTAAATGTGCTTTATACTATTTAAATTCAAAAAGCAAAAATTGTATAATTTGTTTTTTTAAAAAGACTTCTGTGAAAAAGTTTAGAAACAATTGAATTTTTAATAATATTTATTTCAAAAAAGCTGAAATGTACAGTTGAATTTTTGAAATGAACTGAAATAAACTGAAATGAACTTTGAAATGAACTTTGAAATGAGCTCAAATGAACAATTGAATTTTTATTACTATTAATTTCAAAACAGATGAAATGAATAGTAAAACTGACAGAATTACATTTTTTCAATATAATGCTTTCAATAAGACTTTTTCATTAGTAAAAAGTTAGTATTTGGTGGCATATCCATTGGCTTTAAAATAGCATCACAGCCACAAGGCATCAAATCAACTAAAATAAAGAGAATATCCTGAGGAATGTTACATTACTAGTTTCTAATCAAAGCAAATAAATAGTCTTTTTTGGTTGATTTTCTACCAACTAACTGTTGGTAGAAAATCAACCAATATTCATTATTCATCAAAATGTCATTATCTACTTTGAAAGGTCTAAAATAATAAATTATAAATATATGCCTTTATTATTCAATTTACATGTATTTATGGGAATCTAAAAAAAAAAATTAAAATTTAAACAACTATGAGAAAGACTGTGTATGTACCAAATTAAAGGTACATACCTCATTCTGTTCATAAAAAATTTCTAACCAATGACAAAAATCATGTTGCAAAAAATGCAGAGTTAGCATAAATTAGAAAATTGAAACCTGAATATCTCTAGAACCATAAGGAGCTAGATTTAAACTCTCAGGTTTTTCTAATTTTTATAAGTCCTATAAAATATATAAAAATTAGCAAAACCCAAAATATGGGGTGACAACTTTTAGTTTTTTCTGCTGATATGACATTGAATGACCCCTCAATAAACAAATGTATGCTAGTGTGGAAATTTCAATAGCCTTCAATAAAAAATGTTGTATCTTGTGTGAAAATTTAAATATGTCTTCAATAAAAAAAAAGCTGATGGATCAAAAATTTAAAAAAATTAAATTAAATTCCTTAAATTTTTTCAAACTTTAGAAACTTTTAAATTTCTTAAGTCTTAAAATGTCTCAAAATGAAACAATTAAGTTTAAAACATTAAATCTTTTTACGTAAAGATTTTAATCTAGAATTACATTTAAACTCTATAATCTTATATTATATTAAGATTATATTTATTATTAATTGAATAATTGAGAATTAAATAGTATGATTATTAAAAAAAAAAAAAAACTATGCTAATATTGTATATGTACAAATATACAAAAAACTGCAAAATAATTTTTAAAAAACTAACTTCTTTTTCTTGTTGTAAACCTTCAGTTTCATTTTTTAAACCTAGTAAAAAAAAGATACAAAAAACTGCTCATTAAATTTTTAATTTCACTTCTTTTTTTTTTGAACTTTTACTTTTTTGTTGTTGTGTGTGTGTGTGTGTGTGTGTGTGTGTGTGTGTGTGTGTGTGTGTGTGTGTGTGTGTGTGTGTGTGTGTGTGTGTGTGTGTGTGTGTGTGTGCATATATATATATATATATATATATATATATATATATATATATATATATATATATATATAAATTTTATCCATTGGCAATTCTGCAATCACCTGCCATAATCAAATAGGTGCATATTGGACAATTTATTTTTAGTTGTTAGTTTGATTGATGTTTTAATGTGATTTATTTTAATTTAAAGCATCAGTGCTTTATTTAATTAATTTTTTATTTAACTTAATAATAATCATTAAGTCATTATCTTTAAATAAAGGATTTTATGTTGTTTTTTTCTGTTTATGTAAAGACACCAAAGTCTAGTCATTTTTTTAAGTTTTTTATTTAAATTTTCAGCTATGGGAAAACAATGTGATACAAAACCAACAAAAATTAGTCAAATCAGATGTCTTTTACAAATACAAAAGATCCTTTGTGAAAAAATTGCATAAATTGTAAAGGTTTCTTATCAAACCGTAATGCAAATGAGAAAAAAAAATTGATACAGGGGAAGAGCCTGGTCCAAGGAGACCACCTTCTTAACGCAAAACAACACCAAGAGCGGAGTGTATAATCCGAAATATCTGCCTGGAAAACAGAAAAAAGTCACAAAACGTATTGACTAAGCTTATCCATGAAGCTGGCATGTTGTGTCAGACTGGACCATTCGCAGAAGACTGAAAAAGGAGGGATTGATGCCCAGCCAAGAAACAAAAACTAACTTTTTTGATGAAAAAGAAAGACTTGAGTGGGCTTGAAACTATTGTCACTGGTCTATTGAGGATAGGGAAAAAGTATTTTTATATGCATTCATATTCATAAATTATTTTAAAATATTTTATAAATATTATAACTTAAAATAAGCATTATTTTAGATTTGCTTCTAAGACCTTTCAAGTAATGATGGACAAAACACCTTTTGTTTGTCGTAGAACAAACAAAAAGTTTCATCTTAACTGCACTGTGGAAAAAGTCAAGCATCCAGCTTCAGTAATGATCTGGTCTGTCATTTGTGGGCAATGAGAGTCTCTACAAAGTGGTTGGGACAATGAGGCAGGACCAGTATAAAGAAGTTATGGAGAATTGTTTGCTTCCCCAAATGGCAGATTGGTTTAAAAAAAGTTCAAAAAAAGTCAAAAAATATCAAAAATCTTATATTTATGCAAGATGGTGCAACTTGCCACACAGCAAAAAGTGTTATGGCTTATTTAAAACAGAAAAAAGTTGATGTATTGCCATGGCCAGGCAACTCACCTGATCTTTACCCCATAGAAAATATTTGGGAAATTGTAAAGCGAGAGATTGGAAAAAAAATTCTTACTAACAACCAAGATCTTATGGAGGAGATTATCAGGATCTGGCACAATAAACTAGAGTTGACAGAAACTATAAAAAATCAATTGCAAGCATGCCACAATGCATCGAAGCAGTTATTGCAAATAAAAGCGGTTTTACAAAATATTAATACTTTATATATATTTTATATAATTTATCGTATTAACCAATAAATATTCAAAATGCTTAATTTTATTTGTTTACTTTTTATCAAGTATAACTTTATAAATAAAAGAACAAGCTTTAAATTGCACCATTATTTTCCTTTTTGCCTAAAAATTTATTTTTACAAGATATTTACAAAAAATTACAGCTGGTCCTAATGTGATGGCCGACCACTGTGTGTGTGAATATATATATATATATATATATATATATAAATATATATATATATACACACATATATATATACATATATATATATATATATATATATATATATATATATATATATATATATGTATAGATTTCTGATGAATCTTTGTTGATGAAACACAGTGTCAAATGGAAAAATTTAGTTAAGTGATTTTCTACTAATATATAATTGCTCTGTTCTTTTAAGAACATTGAGCACTCTATTGTGTAGAATACTTTTTAAAGTTGTTTAAATATATATATATATATATATATATATATATATATATATATATATATATATATATATATATATATATATATATATATATATATATATATATATATATACAGTGGTGACCAAAAGTGTGGAAACTTTTTTAATATTATGTTTTTTTTTATTTGTATTAAGTGAAACCAAAATTATTTAACCCGAGTGTACTTGCAACAGTCTACTTTATATATACTACAAGTTTGAATTTGTCTTTTCTAAGACATTTTATTGCATACAATAATTTCTTAATTTCGATTGGACAAAAGTATGGAAACTTGTTTAAACTTGTCACTAAACATAAACAAATCTAATCATTTAGAATTAAAACGTGTTAGAATTGACATCTTTGTTAGTTCATCATAGTTTACTTTTATATTAATCAGTATGGCACTGCGAAAATATTATTCTAGTGATATTAAAAATAAAATAGTTGAGTGTTTTAAAAATGGTAATAAACCAACTGATATTTCTCGAAATTTTCAAGTTCCAAAAGGTACAGTTTCAAAAATTATTAAAAATTCAAAGAAAGGGGAACTGTGGAAGTGAAAATGAAACCTGGAAGAACAAGAAAAACAACAAAAAGATTGGATAAAGTTATAAAAAATACTTCTACAAAAGATCCTAGAAAGTCATCAAAGGATATAAAAGAAGAAATCTTGGAACAGCATGGAGTTTTATTATCTGACAGGACAGTTTGTAGAAGGTTAAATGATGTGGGCTTATTTGGAAGAAGGGCTGTCAAAAAACCGTTAATTTCTAAGAAAAATAAGATGGGTAGATTATTGTTTGCAAGGGAACATTTAAAATGGTCATAAGTTTCCATACTAATGACCAGGCCTAATTTAAAAATTTAATTTTTTTTGTATATGTTAATAAAAAAAAAATGTTTTATTCTATTAAAAAGTTGTATTACGACTTCAATAAACATATGCATAATATGTAGTAAGAGTTGCATTTTTTATAAATAAATAAAAAGCATTTTTCCATGTTTCCATACTTTTGGCCACCACTGTACATATAAATATATATATATATATATATATATATATATATATATATATATATATATATATATATATATATATTTATATATATTTAAATATATATATATATATATATATATATATATATATATATATATATATATATATATATATATATATATATATATATATATATATATATATATATATATATATATATATATATATATATATGACCAATTAATTTTGAACTCATTTTAAGAAATTTATATTTTTAACTAGAATACTGAAATTAAAATACAAACCAGCCATTATTTCAGTGAGCACATTTTCTTCAAGTTGTTTTTGAATCTATGAGTATATGTTACATATGAGTATATGCTGCAAAATAGTTAAAAATTATTTATATTTATATTAGATTAAAAAAAACATAAATATTAAAAAAATAAAAAGAATACATAAAAACTAGGTATGTATAGGAATCATTAGTATGCAAAGAACATCTTTAACTATGGCAATTAACATTAAAATTAATAAACATAAAATTTGACACAAAAACACAATAAAATAATAAAACTGTATTTACCTCTAGTTGCTTTAAAGAAGAAGTGCATTGTTCAATTTCAGCTTCACTTTTTGCTGGAATGGTCTTTAATTCTTCAAGCTAAAATAAAATATAAAACAAGATTGCATAATATTAGTAATCAAAAAAACTTTTTGTTAGCAATAAAAACAGAACATAAAACCAACTTGATTTTATAAGGTGTGCTTGATTTAAGACTTGTTAAATGTTGAACTATAATCGTTTGTTTGTATAACATTTTAAATGAGCAAACAATTTTATTATGGATTGTCACAAATATTTGGATGAGAAATTTTCAAAAAAATTAAAAAAACATAACTTGATCTTATCTTTAAAAACATTTTTTTTTTAATTTAAAGTGCTATTATATATATATATATATATATATATATATATATATATATATATATATATATATATATATATATATATATATATATATATATATATATATATATATTATATATCATATATTTTATTCTTAAAAATATATTTTTAAATATAAAGTGCTACTTATTATTACAGTAAATTACAGTTAATTCCAGATAAGTTGAACAATGGTTAACTTGAACTTTTATTAATTCCAGATAAGTTGAACAATGGTTAACTTGAACTTTTATTATCTTGAACTGTTTATTTATTCCCTTGTAATCATCTAACTGATTACTATTAAAATTCTCCAGTTAAGTCGAACATCTGATATCTCAAACTTTGTTAAGTTGAACCATTTTTCATCTCCTTTTAGCAAATTTCTTTGAATAACTCAAACTTTTTGTATGGAAATTAAAAATACTGACATATTTTTTTTCAAAAAAAGAAGTCATTCCATATAAAACATAAATAACTGTAGCCTGATATTTTCTTTTTCTTATAATGCTATAATAAAATTGTTAAAAGATAAATCATGATAAAAAAACAAAACAAATATTTTATAGTTAAATGAATTTCTAAATAAAAGACTGCAACTTTTTAGATGCAATTTTATTACCAAATAATAAGGAAGCCCAATGACTTCTTTATTATTTCACTAAACATTTTCAAATGTTATCTTTTGACTGTACTGCATGAATACAATCAGTCACTTATTTCACTGAAACATTAGTATAACGGTGTAAATTTAATGCATATAATTTTATGCATATAAAATTATTATTAATATATATATATATAAAAATTATTATTAATTATATATATATATATACATATATATATATATATATATATTATATATATATATATATATATATATATATATATATATATATATATATATATATTGATATATGTAAAAGTTAATGTTTATACTTTAGCATTGACTAAAGAAAAATTGCCTTAACTCAAACTAATATCGCATACCAGCCAAAGTTTAACTTAACGGGAATTCACTTTAGTTGACCATTTGTTAAGTCAAACCATTTCCTTGGTCCTTTGGAGGTTTGAGTTACAGGGAATTACCAGGAGTTACAGGGAATTAACTGTATATTTAACTAACCATATAATTATAATAAATTACATAATTAAAGTTGTTCACCTTTCAAAAGACTTTACAAAAGAAAAAAGAATGTTAATATAAATCATTATATTATAGAAATGCGTAAAAACAATCAATAAAAATGACTACATATATTATATATAGAAAATATTAAAAATAAATAACTAAAACCTTTATTTTCTCTGTTTCGAGAGACTTTTCAAGTGTTTTCTTGTTTTTTTTTCTGTGTTTTAGTTCCTTAAAGAAAAATTTTATGAAATACCATAATTATTTATTGGAATAAATATACTGTTATATATGTAAGTAATATGTAGCAGCTTTTTATCTCAAGTCTTTTTCTTAACATGCAATGTACCAACTCCTACGATTACAGTCCTGCAGATAAATCTACAGAACCCAGAAAAATAGTGTTTAAAGCTTGACTGTTAAAAAACTGCATCTAAGCTTTTTGTTAAAAGCAAAAAAATTTCTCATATTTTAAATTTTTTTAAATCCATTAATTGTAAAAACAAATAAAACCTGTTGTTTGAACTATCAAATAAGTTTGATCAATTTCTTGCTTGATTTCTCAGTTAAATTTTTTCAACCTACTTATTTTTTTAAAGATAGTTAAACAAAGTTTTGTCAAAAAGTTTTTCCATAACAATGCCAACTGAAAAATAAAAGAATTCACATTCAAATGACTTGCTTCTTTCCACAAAAACTCTTTTGTCTAACGAAAAACATAGACAATTTTTGAAATTTAGGAAACTCCTAGATACATAGATCATCCAGACCATATAAATTGTTTGAGTAAAATATCCAGAATATATTTTCGTCTTAATTTTGCTTTTAGCTGAGTTGTTTCTAATTTTTTTTTCAAACTTTTCTTAGTTTTCTATGAGTGGTGAGTGAAAAAGCTTTGAAAAAATAATTACAAAAATATATACCTAAACTTAAATGTATGGAAAAGGTTTTGGATATTTGGAAAAACTAAAAAATTATGTTTTTCTGGAATTCTGGAAATATCAGGAAAAAGATAATCCCTGTAGATATTATAGAGGTAAAACTAAGTCAGAAAATGGTGAAAAGAAAATCTATATTTCTACACAAAATTTTTTGCTTAAGGTTAGAATATTTTATTACTTATTACTAAAGATCATAACATTTCTACTCATCACTAAATGTGATCTGGAACAAGGGTAGGAAAAGTAGTTTTAAGATACAGCATATTTTAGTTATATAACGCACATTATTTGCCTTTTCTGTTAGCTGTAAATTCTATCATTTTACTTTAAAGACATTTTAGCAATAATTTAAAGCATAAATAAAGTTATGAATACAAAATTATTTTTTATTTATAGTTTCATTTAAATATTTTTAAGGTATGATTTAAAAAATTTCATTTTACTTTTCTTTTCGGCACTATGACGACTCTATGACGACGATTTATACGACGACTCTCATATAAATGGCAGAATTATCTATACAATAGCATCAGACGATTTGTGAAAGACAATTCCAAAGCCTAAAGCCTTAGACAAATGCAGAAATAGTTATATACCTATAGAAATAGTTGAATGAACTTGCTATGGAAAATGACACTCTAACAGTGAAAAAATGTTTGCTCTTCACTAAATTGTGAATTCTAAGGGGATGTCAAACATAGAAATAGTAAAATAAGAGGAAATTTTACCTGCCTTATATATATAATGAAATTCATTAAAGTTAATTTGAGCTTTACATTAAACTTTATAAACATAAAAAATTATAATTTATTGTATTTGTTTTGAATTATTGTTGAAATCTGATTTGAAGAATTGTTTAAACTTTGTTGTTAAATTTATAGTATCAATTTTGGCATGTATAGAGAAGCAATGTTTACATAATTCATTTAATTGTTGGAGCACTTTCATGCCTAATTTTGCAGCTTATGTATTGTAAAAAAATACCAAACAAAAAAAAACTTAAATTTTATGTTTAAGATTTGGTTGACAATTATAATTTTACTTTAACTTTGATTTTTCTCAAAAATACAGAGTTTTGTTGTATTATCAAAATACCAGGTTTTATTTTAGTTTTATTTAGTTAAGCTTGCAGCTGAGAGTTGATTAAAATAAATTAAAATAGATTCAAAAATCAAAGTTAAAAAATAGGATTCTACAGAAAAAAAAAAAATTGGTAAAACTAAACACTAATTAGTCCGACTTATATTAATTCTGATTAGTTGCAAAAGAGTAAAGGAGATTTATTTTGCAAAAACTCTAGCAACAAAAGCCATTCAAAATGATCTTGTAGATCACTGAGATACATAGTGATAAAATTGTAATCAACCTTTTTGTTTAAGAATACATTGCTTTCAACAAACAACTAATAGATTAACATAAGCATTATTGCTTGTGTATCAAAGCTTTTCTCTTGTAGTTATAATTTTATAGTTTTAATCATAACCTTGAGTAATGTTCATTTTCAATTTTATTTAAGTTGTGTTTTAACATTTTAAAAAATTCGAATAAAAATTAAAAAAATAATGATCATTACCTCCCTAAGTTTTAAATCATACTTTTCAAACTCAGCAAATGCTTTTTTTTTTTCTTCAGCTTCTATAAAAAGTTTATCATAAAGTTTATTCATTTTCTTATATTCAACTCCTTTCTCTTTCTTTTGTTCTAAGAAACTGCTGAGTTGTAGTTGAAGCTTTTCAAGTTGCTGTTTGATTTCCACTTCTTTGCTTTTTGTCTTTGATTCAATTTCTGTACAGTCATGGCTACAAACAGTAAATTCGTTAATCATAGGAACCATAAAAGTTAAACAGCAAATTTATTAAACATAAGAACCATAGAAGTTAAACAGCGAACTTATTAAACATAAAAAACATAGAAATTAAACAGCAAATTTATTAAACATAAGAACCATAAAAGTTAAACAGTAAATTTATTAAACATAAGAATCATAAAAGTTAAACAGTAAATTTATTAAACATAAGAAACAGGAAATAAACAGTAAATTTAACATAAGAAACACAGAAGTCAAACTTAACATATTCTTTTATTATTGCAAATTAAAATTTAAAAAATTCAATGTAAAACAATTTAAGAATTGAGAACTTTTCTAAGATCTGGTGACCACTCTTATTGAATATCTGAATGGAATGAATGGTTGAATACTTATTATCACAACTGCTATATACCTAGTACAACTATGGCAGAACACCTTGGTTTACTTTGGTTGATATCTTGGACCGCTGTGATTAAAGACTCCAGAAAAATAATTTTGGAAGCTTAGGACCACTATAAGTGAACTTAAATCACAATAGTAAAAGATGCTTTTTTTTATTTTATAAATTAACAAAAGAAATAAATTTTTATAATCCTCAGTAATCTATAAAACAATGCTTAACATAATAGTAGTGCCTATTCATGCATATTTGACACGGAACTCTTGCCAGCCATTGCAACCGAGGTAATGGAGAGAAAAAGCCACAGCATTTTTTTCTAAGAAATTGTGAACAAAAATGTATGCAAATATCTAACTTATATAACTTCAAATTTTGTAATGTTAAAACATATATCAAGTTTTACAGTTTTACTTTACTTGAAAATTGCATTGTGGTAACATCTCCCTAATTTTGAATTATAGCATTTATTTGTTGTTTTATAAAATCTTTTGTTTATTAAATAGTGTTAAAACATTTATGGAACAATTTGTCTTAATGGCTAAAGTGGTTAGCTTGCAGCATTTCTGAAGTGATC
Organism: Hydra vulgaris; assembly: GCF_038396675.1. Lineage (NCBI taxonomy): Eukaryota > Metazoa > Cnidaria > Hydrozoa > Anthoathecata > Hydridae > Hydra > Hydra vulgaris. The sequence continues at coordinate 50,236,064 of NC_088920.1, read as the reverse complement.
ACTGTGGTTCAAATTCTTACACTTGCACATTTTTTTATCTTTTCTTTTTTTTTTAATTTTTTAAAATACAAAATAAAACATTTTTTAATAACATATATAACGATATTATATACTGTAACAAACAAAAGGGAGAGAATTTTAAAAAAAGCTTAAAAGTTTTAAAACCATCAAAATACCTGAAAAATTTGTTGCACATATATCATTATAGAGATACATTATTATTATAATTATGTAATTAGTCCTAATAAGTTGTGGATGGTCTGAAAAAAATTTATGGTCTAAAACTTAATAACCTTGTCCTGCTACTCCAGAACTGCTATATATACTTTTGCTATAAATATATACAACAAGATTGAAAATTTATTATGGGGAGGATTTGAACCCTCCGAAATAACACTGATAACAGTGCACTAAACCATTGAGCTATCTGAGATATGTGTTTAGGAGAAAAACAAACCATTTTATAAAAGTTCTATGTATGCAGAAAAAGTCGGCATGTTAATTTTTCTTTGCTCTTAAAGAAATATTTAAAATGATTTATTTTACTAAAAAATATTGAAGTAAATAAGGAATAAGTATAGAAATGATCAGTGTGAAATATATAAGTATAGAAATGGTTGGTGAAATGGTTGGTGATAAAGACCCATAATTTACGGGTCCAGACAGCAAAGATATATATATAAGGAAAAAGTATAGAAAAGGTAGGTGGGGAATATATTTACAAAGAGCTGTATTTTTAAGGGTCCAGTCAGCTAGTAAGTAATAATCTGTTCTAATCTAAAGAAATAAAACTTTACATATATAATAGATTTTTTAAAGTTTTATATAATTTAACCTATATAAAAAAGTAATAAAATTAAAAAAAAATATTCTTACATATATTTTTGACAAAGTATGTAATTCTTTTTTGTAATATTATTTTCCATAACTAAAAATGTTGTTGCATCTTCCTTTTCTTGCTCAAGTTCTTCTTTTTCATTCAACACTACTTTGGCTCGATTCAACTAATATAAAATAAAATAAAAATTTATTTCAAAAAAATTAAATATTACTAACACTACAATAGAAAACACTACCTTTTCAGATCTCTTCTCATTCAGATCCTCAACAGCTGTTGATAATTCATCTATCGGTACTTTATAAGTACTGGTTCCAATAATATCTTCAAGATATTCTAGCATTCCTTCATCATGTTCATTCTCTGCTTTTGGTTTCATTGTACTTATTTGTTCAACTTCCCCCTTAAAAAATATACAAACTTTGAAATATAAAAAAAGGGTTAAAACGCATGTTTTAACTTCCAATTCTATTAATTCTTTCCAGGTTTTACATATTTATTAAAAAAAATAACTTTTTCAAAACTTAATTTAATAAAAAATTATACTGCTAACTTATGTTCTTTTATACTGTTAATTTATGTTAATTTATACTGTTTATGTATGTTATTTTATACTGTTAATTTATACTGTTGATATATGTTAACTTACACTCTTAATTTATGTCCCTTATAACTTAAGTAAAGATAAAAAAAATTTAAATATTGCATATAAGGTAATATAGTTTTTTGCTGTAATATTTCCAAATAATTTGTTAAACATTCTACACTTTATTAATAAAAACATTTTGAACAACTAAACACTTTATTTCCAAATGCAAAGTGAATTTTATGTTGTTTTTTTAATTTTCTTAAATTTATCTTATGTTTTATTGTTGTTGTTTTTTTCAATAAATCTTTTTTTTTTAAATATATTATTAAAACTAGTTTTTATTTAGTTATTGATGATACAGCTCCACTAATACTAAAGGTAAGTAAAAAAGATGATTCTTATCAATTGCGACCAATTCCATGCTTTCCAACTTTTACCTCTACCTCGTTTATTTAAAACTAACAATTCTATACATCCTGAAGCATAAAATGCTGATGTCCATCAGATAAACTCACTATTTCCAATCTCAAAGATTTTCACTTCTTTTCTTATCTTCTTTCAGTCACACCAAACAACAATCTGATTATCATCTTCACATTCCTTTTAGACCTTAGACATCATCAAACTTCATTATTCAAGGAACACAATAATCATGTAACAAATATCACTTATGTTAACACACAAAACCAACAGTATTAGAAAAAAAAATTTATAACACTACATATTTTGTAGAACCGTTGCTTTACAACCCTTACAAACAATTGAGCTTTCTTAAAGTCTTTTTCTACTTCAAAAGTGGCCAAGTGGAGTACTTGGCCACTTTTGACTTTATCATAACTTTTTTGTTATTCATATATATGTATTGAACACATTTTCTTTCCATTTTTCTAACATTGAGAACTTACTAATAATTGTTCTTCCTTTTCAGCAATCAACCTCAGCAAGTCAACTGCACAGAATAGCTATATGAAAAACCATCACTGAACTCTTTAGAGAAAACTTCAAGACATTAATAAAAAGCAAAGAATTGAAAATTGAAAAATTATAGACAACAAGACTTTTAAGAGTTTTGAAGCTTTACTTCAAAACTCTTGAAAGTAATCAAAAAATTAAAAATTCTAAAATTTATTAAAAAATTAGGATTCAAGTTTTTGCTTTTTCCAGTCAAATATGATTTCGTTGAACCAAATTTTATTTCCTTTTTTCAAATACTACACTTGTTCTATTTGATTTTTTGCACTTTTTTTTTTTAAAACTAGGTACTCTTGCATGCTTAATACAAGGGGAATGGGAGTAAAATGAGGAAGGAATTTTATTTCAGATCTAATAAGCAAAAGGAGTGGGGTAAGTTTCAATTCCTCTATGAATTTCAATATATAATTTTTGATTTTAATGTTCCTAAAAAAAATTAGTTCTGCCCATATGGAGATTTTTAAAACTACAGTACTAGCTAATTAACCTTTGAAACTCAAGCAAATATCAAACTTGTAAGTAGATTGCTGGAAAAAAGTTTTTAGGTTCGCAAATGTTAAAACTATTTAATAAATAACTCCTAAAAGTATTTAAATTCATAAAGAAAATTTAAATAAATATTTGATATACAGAATAATAAAAAATTCATAAATTAATCATAAATTAATGACACAACCAACAGACAATTAACCAAAATGAACCAAAAATTATATCAGATTTTTCTCATGCAATGACTATAAAATTATTCTCATGCAATAACTATGATATTTGTTTGGAATGGGATATCTTGATTATGTTCTATGTGTATAAAAAATTAGTCTATATATAAAAGCAATTAAAAATAATTAATATATATTAAAATAATAATAAAGCAATATAAAATAATTAATATATATATAAAAATATCTGCAGAATTAATCTTTAATTAATTTAATACCAATAAAATATTTTATTTCAGAAAAAATATTTAGAAATGATTGTAGTTTTGGCTTTTTACAAATTAATAATAGAAATTTATTAAATAGAATAAAAAATAATAATACAAAAACCTGCAAAATAAGAAATCGGTTATGATCTATGTCAATACCACATGTCCTTAAAACCAATCCAATTTCTTTGAATGTTTGTCTTTTTCCATCTAAGTAATAATCAGATGAACCATCTTTTCTAGCAGTTCTTGAAATGGTAAAATGTGTATTTTCTACTAACTCAAAATCTTCACCAGGCTAAAAGTGAAAAAATCAATATTATTTAAATTAATAATATAAATTAAAAATACAGTATTGAATTTTGATTGTCACAAAAAAAATTTTTGTCAATCATTAGAAAACTCAACCCAAATATGAACAGTGCTCCATACAGAGACAAATAAAAAGCTTATATAAAAATATGGTTAGCACAATAAAGAGAGAATCCTTTTACAGGTGACAACTTTGCAAAAGATTAAATTGATAGTTTTCATTCATTATAGAAACAAAAGATAACTCACTAAAACATAGTAAACTTAGCGTTACCATTCATCAATTTATTAACATTAACATTATTGTAACAATAGCAGTAAAAAAGTTTTGTTTTGGTTTAAATCTACTAGATACTGCAAGACCCTGTCACAGAGGATTTAAGAACTTAATTCATAGCTACTATAACTTTAGCAACGTAGTCTGTTAGTCTGTTAGTCTGGGATAGCAATTTTGTAATAGGTAAGATTTGACTAACAAGGAGGCAGTAAACAATGTAATATAGGTTTACCCCTACACCAGCCTATTACACAAAAATGGGAAGAAGGTTTTCTGCTAACCCTTACTAAGTCTATGCTTAGAATCCCTTTTACAAGACATTATCAGGATGCAGTTTACATCTGATCAAGATAAGTATTATTATTGAGACACCACTACTAGCCATTAACCGCAAATCAGGAAAGTATTTTAATACAGTTTACTTTTCCTAACTTTTGCCTAAAATTCCAAGTCTTAAAAAGCAACAGGGCATTTGACAGGATGTACTGGGTTTTATGTTACCAGTAGCAGAATGATCTTGAACCTTTTTTTTTTTCACTATCATAATAACTAATTAAAAAAGCAGCAGGATATTTTGCAGTTAGAGTGACTTGCAGAGGCATGCTGGTCCCAGAGGTTTTGCGTTAATCCTGCATGAGCCTTAAGACATTTTATTTTAAAAAAACTTATTTTACTATATTTTAAAAATGATCAACAAATAACTTTTATTCACTATTTATGGTTCCACAAATTAAATATTTTAATAAACTGATTAAAAGTATTTTGAATAATTAAATGCAACAATTATCTAACATCGGTCTACATACAAAGTAGAAATTTAAATGATTATTGTTATATCACATAAATTGCTTTTAAAGATCATAATAAATTAAAGAAACCGAGAATTGACATAGATTAAATAAATTAAATCAAGAGTTAACATACTTTTTAAGTAATAAAAGAACATTACAAGTAAAACTAAACAGTTATTTTTCAAATAAAAAAGCATCCTTTAAACTATTTAGTTTTAAATTTAAATATTGCTTGTGTAACTTACCACTGGATTATTTAAATGCTATGAAACCATGGAATCAAAACAATGCCTTACTTTAAGTTGTAATTTGACAGCAAAAAAAATTGCACCTTTATTAAAACAAAATTATGATGTTTAAATAGTTAAAGACGCTTTTTCTCAAATCAAAAAAGAAATTGCCATCAGACTAATTAAACTTTAGTTTTTTTGATAAAAATGCCAAGTTTTGATGGAAATTCAAGTTTTATTAGAAATTTTAATGGAAACTCCAGCTTTTAAATGTTTTGTATGAATGCAAATACCTTTTAATATCTATAGTGTAATTTTTGTTGTTTAATTTAAAAGTAATACACATATTTTTCAGTACAAAGGTTTTATATATATATATATATATATATATATATATATATATATATATATATATATATATATATATATATATATATATATATATACATATATATATATATATACATATATATATATATATACATATATATATATACATATATATATATATATAATATATATATATATATATATATATGTATGTATAGATATATAGATAGATATATATATATATATATATATATATATATATATATATATATATATATATATATATATATATATATATATAATGTATACATATATGTATATATATATATATATATATATGTATATATATATATATGTATATATATATATATATATATATATATATATATATATATATATATATATATATATATATATATATATATATATATATATATATATATATATATATATACTGACCACGCTTAATATATATTTTGTTTTTTCAACTTGACCACAGCAGTTTGTTTTGACAACTTAAGGTGTTTCAAAAATACGCTGAAAATAAAAAGAAAATTAGATTAGAAAAATTATCTAAAGAAAGAAAATCTTAAAGAAAAAGAAAAAATCTAAGCTCAAAAAACTAAATTTGAAAAGGAAAATATATTTATATTATGTTTTTTAAAGAATACTAATATATGCGAAATGCTTTGTAAATTATTATAAATATATTAAATACATAAATAATTATGTTTTCTTATTATCTTATTAAATAAAGTAAAAAATTAATTCTATCGATTGTTTATAATAAACCCATTTTATTTAAATTATCAAAAAATATTATACTTAATTACTTTTATATAAATATGAAATATTTATATAAAAGTAATTACCATAATTAATTAATAAAGTATTAAATTGCCGTTTTTATTATAACTTTTATTTAGAAAATAAATAAAACTTTTGTTTTGCCATTTTTATTTTATTTAGAATTAAATAAAACTTGCTGTTTTTTTTTTTAATTATTTTATTTAGAATTTAAATAAGTTGTTTGTTATTAAATTAAAATGAATTAATTTTAAAATATAATTCATTATAATATAATTTTGATGTTAATTTAATATTTTTAAATTTCTGAATTTCAAATGTTTTTCTATTAATTATTATTATAGTTTGAGGAGCAATTACTGCCGATCAAAATTGATCAGCCAGATTTAATTTTAAGAGATCATTGTCAATTTTTCTAAAAGTGGCCCGATCAATGATCGGCTGCTATTTCAAGCGCTGATATATATATATATATATATATATATATATATATATATATATATATATATATATATATATATACATATATATATATGTATATATATATATATATATATGTATATATATATGTATATATATATATATATATATATATATATATATATGTATATATATATATATATATATGTATATATATACATATATAAATACATGTGTATATTTAAATATACATATATATCAAATCACTTTAGTTTCTCGAAATTTTTACTTTAAACTTAACTCGTTAACTACAATTTTAACAACAACTATAATAATATATAATGACTATGTTATAAAATATTGTTATTTATAATAGTAAATAAAAAAGAAAAAAGAAATTAATTTTAAGTAAAACTAAAACATACCAAATCAATAATTTTTTGAAAATGCACAGTGACAGTACATGATTCAATATTTAAGTGTGATTCGGAGTTGTGGATTAACAATGAAAGTTTTTTTGAACGAATTTTTTGGGAACGATACCCAAATACAAACAGCATTGCATCAATAACATTTGATTTTCCAGAGCCATTAGGACCAACAATAGATGTAAAATTCTATAGCAAAATAATAAATCCTATAAGCAAAGAATATAAATAAAATATCTTCATACTTATTTAAACTTTAGTATTTATATGGTGTAGTATTTGCCAAAAAAGAAGATAATGATCAGATGAATGAGTGGCATGACATTAACAAAACAAAATAAGGAACAGTAATCTTAGACAGTAAAACATATTTTATCGAACATTTGTCAGAGAAGATAAAAGTGGTTTGGGTATCCGCAAGTAGAGATGTTTCAGCACGTTAGTTTATGTACATATCATTTAATATATATATATATATATATATATATATATATATATATATATATATATATATATATATATATATATATATATATATATATATATATGTACATATCATTTAATATATATATATATGTACATATCATTTAATATATATATATGTACATATCATTTAATATATATATATATGTACATATCATTTAATATATATATATATGTACATATCATTTAACATATATATATGTACATATCATTTAAACTATATGTAAATAATATAGTTTAAATAATTTGTTTAAAAAACTTTAATGTATGGTTTGTACATATTTCCAATAAGGAATTTCATTTCTTGTAAATTAGAATAATATAAAAAGGTGGAATAAAAGGCCTTATAGGTTTAATTGATTCAATTTGTTGCTCAAAAATATTTTTAACTAAAATATTTTTAAGAAAATATGTTTTTTTTAAAAAACTTACTGACGATATTAGCCTCGTATGTGTCGCCACTTTTTTTATTTTTTGTTATTCATATTGCAGATTAAGTTAAAGATATAAATAAAAAATAAATCATTATTCATTAAATCATAATATTTATGTAACTTTTGAATAAAATAACTAACTTGCTGTTGACTTGATTCAATAGCAAGTTATAGAGGAGGTTCAGGAGAAACAGGTAGAGTAAAAGTAAAAAAACTTTGAGAGAAATATGGTATGGACAAGCTATAGTATAGGAAAAAAATGCTAGATATTGTTTATTAGAGAAACAGCATAAAAAGAGAAGGCTAAAGATTGATAATTATGATGATGATGATGAAGATGATGATGATGAATTTCAAATTTAAAAAATATACGATAGGATGTATCAATGTTTATGCACCTCTGGTCACAAACCCAGCCCCGGTTATACTTTGTCAAACTCGGCCCCAGCACTGGTCCCAGTCAAAATCACAGCATTGTAACTATTGAGTAACAAATCCTGAACAAGTTGTCAAAAAACTACTAAGCCCCCTCCCCTTAGAGGGTGATGTAATTTATTAACAATCCCTTGTAAAACTTAAAAATATGATTTTCAAACCTTTTTTAACAGTAGAACCGTATCTGTTAATTTAAACAAAATCATTAGGAAAAAGCATTGAAAAATACCTTTTTTTACTTTGACACCAACGCAGGCTGAAGTGTGTAAATATTTGTGCCTAAATTAGGGTCATCATTTTCCATGTTTTTATATAGGAAAGCAAAATGGTAAACTAATTATATTTAAAACTTTGATTGGTTCTCCTATGGAAAAAACCTAGACAATAATAATTCTAGTCTAAGCATAATCCCGCATCTAGCTATACACTTCAGTGTACACTAAAGGTTTTGTACACTGCATATGCTGGGATTTCCCTATTATAATCTTCAAAGGCAATGTATGCCATAAATACATATATATATATATATATATATATATATATATATATATATATATATATATATATATATATATATATATATATATATATATACATGAGGCTTTTTTAGGAAAATAATTTGATGAGCGGTAACCCTGTGCGGGCGCCTGTCGTAGGGAAATTTTGCGGAAACATTGCCGTATATAGGCATTTTTTCGCAAAGAAAATATTTGTGGAACAAATATTTGTATATATATATATATATACATATATATATATATATATATATATATATATATATATATATATATATATATATATATATATATATATATATATATATATATATATAAGCAAATATGCATTTTCTTTTTTTTTTAATAAAAATAAAAATATTCTAAATGTTTCTATTTTTTACTGCTTACATACATCAACTGAAAAATAGGTAAAATATACAATGAGGGCTGTTACATCAACTGACAAATAGGTAGAACAAGTGTGGAGTGCTGCTACATCAAATGAGGGTTTTGGGTTTAGACTGGCCAATCTATCAATAAAAAAAATTAAAATTTTAATTATAAATTTTTTTTAATTCTTCTGGCCTTCGAAATTAATTTTTTTTTTTTTAATATAAAGTTTGAATTTGAAAGATAAAGTCGACCTATAACAAATGTGTATATATATATAAATATATATATATATATATATATATATATATATATATATATATATATAGAACCCCTAGATGTTGTCCGAAAGTTTTTTCCATATTTTGTTGACAAAAAGTAAAAATTAAAATGCAAGACCGGAATTTTTTTTTTTTTATAAATGATAGACTGCCTGCCCCAACCAAACCCTCAGTCGATGTAGCAGCACTCCCTTGCGGGTCAGGCTATTTGTCAGTCGATGTAGCAGTACTCCCTTGCGAGTCAGGCTATTTGTCAGTCGATGTAGCAGCACTCCCTTGCGAGTCAGGCTATTTGTCAGTCGATGTAGCAGCACTCCCTTGCGAGTCAGGCTATAAGATAGTCGATGTAGCAACACTCCGCGCATGATTTACAGTAAAAAAAATAAAAATAAAAACATTTTATTAAAAAAAATAAAAATAAAAACATTTTATTAAAAAAAATAAAAATAAAAACATTGTTTATATTGTTAAAAACATTCAAAATGTTTTAAAAACATTCAGAATGTTTTTAAAAACATTCTGGTCAATTAAATTTGCGTTTTTGTGGTTTTTTTATATAACAATTAATTTGTAATTAAATTAATGGTTTTGACTTTCGTCCAACACGAAAATGTTGGACGAAAGTCAAAAGTAATTAAAAGTGACCTATGTGTTGGCGTAAGAATCACTTTTTTCCTTCCGCTCTTCCCAAAGCCAACAAACTATAGATCTATATATATACATATATATATATATATATATATATATATATATATATATATATATATATATATATATATATATATGTATATATATATATGTATACATATATATATGTATATATATATATATATATGTATATATATAACGAGGACAATTTTTTGCCGACCACATAAACTTTTAGATCGGCAGTTAGGTCAACTTGCCAAATGTTAGGTCGGCATTGGAGCTACCCTTGGCATTAGGGTCGAACAACCCTAATTCCAAGGGTTATATATATATACATATATATACATATATATATATATATATATAAATATATATATATATATATATATATATATATATATATATATATATATATATATATATACATATATATATATATATATATATACTTGAATGTTTATATTCTTTTATTATTATTATTATTATTATTATTATTATTATTATTATTATTATTATTATTATTATTATTATTATTATTATTATTATTATTATTATTATTATTATTATTATTATTATTATTATTATTATTATTATTATTATTATTAGGACAGTTTGCACTTACAAATTTTACTTATTTTTTTATTTAACTTAATTTTTTGTTTTTATTAGGCACATATTTTAGACAGTAAATATATACAGACTGATACTTTTTAAGACATAGTGTACACACATCAACTGGTTTATCAAGCCATAGAGACAATGGAGTTAACATACACCAATTGATTTACTTAGCAATAAGCACAGTGAGTGGTCTAATAACTATAAACTTATAAAAACTTTTAAAAAACGAAAATAGCTATCTTCCAGAGCTTCAACACTTACACCAACTAAGATATTTATTACTTTTACAACTAAGGTACAATTAAGATATGAAGGGCATTTATTACTAATAGTTGGAATTACTCCATTACTCTTTTTAACTTAAAATGTTAAAGTTTTTATTATAAATTTCTTGCTTGATTTTGATTGATTTATTAATCTCAAATGTAAATATTTAAACAATAGTCAAAAACCTTGTGAAAGGGGCCAAGAACTTGCTTTCCTGCATATGATTTGAAGTTTATGTTTTCTATATGTGTTATTATTAATCGAATAGTGGGATTAGTTTCTTTTTGACTTGATGTTGCATTTGAAATAGGGGCTACATAACTTTTTGTTGTCTGTGTGTTTAATAAAAAAATTTCATTCAACATGTTTTCTTCTTGTATAGTCATTTTAGCAAGACTTCTGAGCTGATGAAATTTCCAATAAAAATATTTTAAGCACAAAAAATTTTTATAGTTTGCTAAATAAAATAAAAATTTATAAAATAACATTCATATATCATAACAAAAAGGATAGGGAAAACACATGAAATACATGAAACAAATATAAAGTGTCTTTGAAATATAAGTGAAACAAATATAAGTGTGAAATGAAACAAATATAAACGTCATTGAAATTCCTTACATTATACAAAAAAATGCCTTACATAAAAATGTATGAAAATAAGACCAAATAAAAGTAATAACTAGATTTAACAAATAATCTTTATTAATATATCACATACTTACTTTACTAAAATTTTTGTTCAGCATTAACAAAACAAAATTTTATGCTAGTTTCATCCTTAAGATTAAGCTATCTAATAGTCACGTTTAAGCTAGCATTTTAGCAATACTCATTTGTAATTGTCAAAAGTTTTTTCATATTTTTGTCATTTTTATGATTATTTAAATCTTTTTATGCACTTTAAAAATACTTCGTATTTCAACTCTTAAACATGTAAAAGTGCACCATACTCTTATATAACTTTACAGATGTTTACTCAAACTAATTATCAAATCAAATCAAATATATTTCTGAACAAAAGTTCTTACAACAAGGATATTTACAAATAGTAATGAGTACTAATATTAAGTAAACACCTGTCAAATTCAGTAATAATAAAAATAGTGATAATATCAACAATAAATATAGATTTCAATAATAGTCAAATTATAAAAAGTTATACTATAAAATATAACAATAATAAAATAACAACAACAATAATGACAAAAATAATTATTATTATAACAGCAATACACTAATAATAACAATAATAACTACTATAATAATAACAATATTAATATTAGTAATAATAGTTAAAAGTAGCTAATAATATTAATGTGAATATTTATAAAAATAACAATAAGCAATAGTAATGACAACAAAAATTATTATATAAATTAGAAAAATCAAACAAGTTTTGTTAATGACAGTAACAATAAACAATACTTTTGAGACAACAAAAATTGATTATGGAAATTATAAATATTAACTGTATTTTTTAATAAAAAGTAGAATAAACTGGTTTTAAAGGTTGAGAATGAATTGAGAGCTTAGTTTTAAGTAAAGGTTACACTTACCACTAAATATTATTTTTATTTTTTTTGTATTTATTATGTTATATAAGCTATACTCTATGACTTATTTTATATTTCAACTATGATATTTTTATTAATATTTATTAGTAATAAAATGTAATAATATTAAACTTTATTATTCTATAAAAATTTATTAACAAATTAGTAATTTCTATAAAATATTAGAAATATCCTTACAAACTCCCTCAATAAGGTTCTTCTAAAACGCGTATTTTTATCTTATCTTTACACTTTCTCATTTCCGGCTTAACTATATATAGTATATACTATACTGTTCTTTCCATTTATTTACTGCTTATATATATATATATATATATATATATATATATATATATATATATATATATATATATATATATATATATATATATATATATATATATTATATATATATATATATATATATATATATATATATATATATATATATATATATATATATATATATATATATATATATATTAATTATACCAGTGTATTTTACAAATAGAGTGCTCAATGTTCTTAAAGAACAGAGCAATAATAAATTAGTAAAAAACACTAGTCTAACTCTTCCTGATGATCTAGCATTGGTGAAACTTAAAGTTGAAGAAAAAAGTTAGATAAGTGTTTTTTACTAATTTATATATATATATATATATATATATATATATATATATATATATATATATATATATATTATTATATATATATATATATATATATATATATATATATATATATATATATTTATATATTTTATTATTATTAAAAGTAATTAACTAAAAATACATGATAATGATATTACCAGGTACTTTTATTAATATTATTACTATATATATATATATATATATATATATATATATATATATATATATATATATATATATATATATATATATATATATTATATATATATATATATATATATATATATATATATATATATATATATACATATATGTTGTTATAAAGTGAAATAGACGATTATAATGACTGGATTAAATTTTAGTATATGTGTTTTTTGTTTTGTTGGTTGTTTGTTTTTTTACTGTCTCTTTTTTCAGTTTTTTTTTTACATTTCCCGCCAAATCGGAATATAAAGAAACGTTAATAATCTAATTTCGGCTTTATTTTTATTTATTTTTCCTGCTCGGAGTAGTTAAGGCGATTTACAAATTATTCAAATTCTTTTCTTTGAAATTAGCATTGTATTATGTCCAAACAAGAGATTTAGATGTTGTTGTTTTTTTTACTTCAGGTTTTTTTAATATTTAAAGAACCTTTTTTTTTTAAATGTAATTTTCACAACCTTTTTACTACCACTAATAGTGAATCTAAAGAACACCATTTTGGAGTCTTTAGATTCACTATTTTTGGATCACTTTCGCTCACCGGCGTTAGTATAAACTTAGTTAAAATCTTTTGAAAAAGTGCCTTAACTCACTATAGATCCTAGTTTTATTCGGTTCTGACGTATATTAGCGATATATAGTTGTCAAAATACAATATTTCTATCAATTTTCACAAAAAATACTAGAACTCTGACCAGGAAAGAGCCTTAAATTAAGAAAAATTGCCAATAAGCGATCAGAATATATCAAATTATTAAACTGTGAATTTATTTAAAATTTTATTCAAATTTGGACAAGCGATTGTGATTTTAAGAAGATTTTTATTAAATAAAAAAAGAATTTTTGGTCTGGGTTTTTTCGCTACAAACATTTAAATTTTATGATACCGCAAAATTTCTCATTTTAATTTTTTTCGTCTTTTCATAATTCACAGATCTGATCATTAAACGGAATTATGTCGTAGTCAACATAATATCATACAGACGCTATAATATTTTAAAAATTGCCTTAACTACACCGAGTGTCTCATTACGCTACTGATTAAAACTTATCATCACAAAGTTCTAACCAGAATAAAAATATCTGACGAGTATGTTTACGTAGTTGAGGACATGAACAATGAGTTACTCAACCATACTAGTAGTAAAAGCAAATATTTTATTTAAATATTTTAAATATTTTAAGACTTTCGAATAAAACCTTATTCCAACTATTAATAAAGCTTTGTGAATAATTCATAAGTCATTAACATTAAAGAATAATTGGCTAACAAGAAGCAATTTGTATTTTAAAATTCAAAAAAAGATGAAAAAAAAAAATTTTAATTTATGGGGTACCACAAAGTTTTATAGAACCTTGAGGTATTAGTCATTACCAAGTTAATAATTTCAAAGTATACTTTAGAACCTAAAACATATTCTAATTTATATAAATGGTTTCTATTAAGCATCAAAATTTTTAAATACTATCTTGTTTGCAGACGGCTCTAATCTATTTTAATCTTATATATTAAAGTTCTTTTTAAAATATTTAACGAAGAATTAGATAAAATAAATGATTCAGTGGACACGGGACTTAAAAAAGACGTCTTATAAACGTTCAAAAGACGTCCCAAACGTTCAAAAGGTGTTCAAAAGACGTTCAAAACGTCCGACAGAGTTGTATCCAGTTCATTTTCAACGTGTATGTCCAATAGACGCTCTATATTATTAAAATAAACAATAAAACTTATTCCTAAAAAGTTTAATATTGATAAAGGAAAGCAACACCAGGCTTTTATATGCTGAAGATTGATATGCAACCGAAGTAACTCATAAACATACTTTTTAAAAGAATTTACTGTAGGTGCGTTAACTACACCATGCGCTAGTTTATTTCAACGGTTTACAACACGGTTTGTTAAAAAGTGAAGACGTTCTGGATAACCTTTGATTAGTCTTAAACAGTCCTTTATTTTTTAGAATTAAAGGCTGAGTTTGATGAAAAAAGCTGTAATTGTAGAATATAAAATTACAAGCAACTTTGTGTTGCATTATGAGGTCACTGCGTTTTTCGAGTGTATTTACAAATATTTTAGTTTTTGATCATTTTTATTGCGCGTTGGCGAACACTTTTGAGTAGAGCAATTTTTTGAGAAGGTTTGCTCAAAAATCTCTAGATGCGGTACTTGATGTACAGTTGGTACAGTTTTTTCAATAGCTGGTTTTCCAATTGGCGGTTGTGCAACCATTTTACAGCGCCGTCAAACTGCCCGCTTACAGTTTATCATTATCAGAGATGATCAAAAAATTGATTGACAATATTGTCTTTTATAAATTGAAAAATAAATTATCCTCCAGCAATTAATTTAGTAGTAATTAAGGTAACTACACTGTTTCCGAAAGAACTGAGCGCACCCCCATACCATTACTTTTCTCCCCTCGCCATAGCTATTCTTTTTGAAAATGTTTTTAAATTTTCAAATGTCATGCCAGTAATAGTTGAAGCTGTTTGGGCCGTCAAGGTTTAATTCTTTTTCATCGGACCACAAAAATTATTGCTATACTCTTTTCATGTGACTTTTGGCCCTTTGAAGTCATGTAGTTCTTGGAACATCTACGCCCAAGACTTTTTGTCTTTTTGCGCTTATTTAATGCTGGAGATGTGCATTTTTTGGCATACCTGAAAACGCCTGACTTGTTAACTGTACGGCTCACCTTTACGTCTTCTATCTTGAGCATTATAAGTTGAAATGCTCAAGATGGATGGTGAACCGTTATCCGTTACAAAATCGAAAATTGACTTATAGTCAATTATCGATTATGTAATTTATTTTCTTAAAAACGAAAACAAGAAAAAATTGAAAATATTTTATAAATGAATGCTTCTTTATCCAACATAAAAAAACCCACTAATATACTAACTAGACGCCAAGTGCAATAGTATCTCTCACGTTTTTAAAGCATAGAATACCATCTTTAAATACAATTATGTATATATTTAAATTTTTTTTTTTTTGGTAGAAAACTAAAGAAAAATAAAGAGCTGAAAGTAGAAAAATTAAAGAAAATTTTAATTACTTTCAAATAATATACGATTAACAAGAATTAAATTAAATTTATTATTTATTTGGAAATATACTAAAAGAAACTTTTTATAAAATAAATAGTTTTATTTTTTATTTTTATGAAACTTTTTATGAAAAAGTTTTTTTTAACTTTTTATAAAACTTTTTTGTTGTATTTGATGCAGGTTATCTGCGGTGCTTGACTGAGCAATAAAAGCCCACAGAGAAATATGAAACATTTCTATTGAAAAACTTTTTATATAAAGGAGAATAAGTAATGAAAACAAAGAATTATTTTGAAATCCAGACATGCTTTTTATGATTAATTGATGACTTGTACCAAAGTTAAATTGCTTCATGAGTTCAAATAAGTAAATTTTAAATAAATTTCCGTATTTCAAAGAATAATTAATAATAATAATTTCTTTGTAACTATGGATCGGCATTTTCTTTTGTATGCTTGTTGTCTGAAATATATTCATATTAATGTATATATTAAAAGAATTGAAGCGTATATTTCAAATCTTTTATTATATGTTTATTATGCGTCGGTTAAACGTTTTTAATATATATATATATATATATATATATATATATATATATATATATATATATATATATATATATATATATATATATATATATATATATATATATATATATATATATATACATATATTAAGGTGTTCATATTTTATCGATTTTTGAAATTGAACTCGCGAATCGATTTATAAATTGACCATTTATAAGAAAATAAGTTTAAGCAAAAAAAATATATATATATATATATACTTTAGGGTCCCCACCAATACAATTTTTGACCAAAAATGTTGGGTGTTTTAAACGCTCGGCGGGGACTTAAAAATTTATCTAATAAAATTTTTTGTTCTTTTAAATATTATATGTTTGATTGAATATTAATCACATAAAAGGAGCATGTCGAAAAAATTAAGAAATTAGTCTACAGAATCTTCTAAAATTGGTGAAAAACTAATTTCAAAAAAAAAAGTTTTATTTTACAAAAACCTATTTTATAACTCGGTGGCGTATAAAAAATGTTTTTGATTTCCTAATAAACTATATTTAGACGCGGAAAAAACAATAACCTAGATAGTTTTTATAATAGTATCAAATGCGATTTGAATAGGTCTTGAAAAAATTTTATTTTATCCTTGGAGGTAACCTGACCCTTACGCTAACCTTAATAGCCTAATAATAATGATAATTTATTTTAGTTCTTTTTAAGATAAAAAGACTTAATGAACTTACTGCAACATGGTTAAAAGTGGTATTGTTGTTATTAGTTTTGTTGCCTCAAGATTAGCAAGTATATGGTAGCTCTTCAACTTTAAATGACTCTCGTGGTGTTATTGCATAGTTGTCTTTTCAAAAAAAAAGGAATGAAATATTTAAGTATTATTAAATAAAAAATATATATTTACAATTCAATATTTCATCATGAAATAAACGTCATCATTTAAAAACTATATTATTTATTTCGTAATTGCTTCATATGCTGATAGCAAATCTTCCTTTGTCTTTCCCTCGTGAAGGTTTTCTTTCCTTTGGTGAATAGCAAGTAGTAGGTTTTCTTTCCTTTGGTGAATAGCAAGGTTGGAGACAAATTGGGGAAAAATCTTAAACTGGTCAACATACTTTTATAGTTATGCCGGGCTGTTTAACCAAAGGTAATCATTCAGCTTAGTGAGGTTTAACAAGCAAAATATGAATCAAGAGTTTTCTCCCACTAATTGTGCAATATTTGGTGGTTTTTCTAGCTTAAAGTTAAGAACTTTTAACAAATTTAATTTCTCGAAATGCCGAAAAAATTCAGGAACTGGTTTTGAGAAGATAATTTTCGCAACATCTTCTCTCTCTGCAACAGAAATATCATGGTTTAGAAGAGCAAGTGGAACCAAGGTTTCATCAAGGTACAATAAATGTAATTCCATTGAGACCATTGTGGTATCAATTCCATTTAAAATTTTTTTAGAATTCTGAACTTTTTGTTCTACGCATTCTTTATATTTCATCATTTGCCAACGGGCTTTTATGTCTCGGTAAGTTTTTAAAAACCAGACGGAATAAAAGATTGAAATAAACTTGGCCATAGACTGCACTTCTTTCTTTTGATTATCTGTCAATTCATAAGAAAGTTACGAACTCAATATCTGAATCTTGAGATAATAAATAGCTTTGGACATAAAACGTGCATGCAACACGCACTCCTATGTACATATGATCTTTTTCAGGGCATATGTACATAGGAGTCAGTTTCAATAGCTTAAAATATTTTTTGATACTGATGTCATGGCAATATCTTTAACAAACCCTTCCCTAAACTCTTGTTTTTAATTACTTGTCAATCAAAAGAAATATCTGATTCTGTACTAATATCACTTGAGTCTGAGAAAAACTCTAGCTCTGTAGTTGATTTGTCAACTTGGGGCGAAAACAAAAACCTTAATCATCTACTAGCTAAATAAGTTCAAAGGATTACAATATTTTGTTTTTACTATTTTTTATAAATTCAAAGGATTATAAAAATTTTTATAAGTTCTATAATTATAAAGGGTTATAAAAATTTTAAATAAATTCATAGGATTATAAAAATTAATTTTACTATTTTATTATAAATTGAAATTATAAAACTTACCTCATAGATTTATCCGTTAATAATTCATCTTCGTAACCTCCGTCTAACCAAGTTTTTTTTTACCACAAAAAGAGTACAGTTGTCAGGGCAATTGAGAAAACCGGAGCACTTTGCGAATTTATCGGGCCCATCAGTACAACCAATAAACTTTTTAGACGGAGTTAACTTGTTACTAGATCTTTTAAACTGAAAGTTAAGAATTAATTCTTTATTTGTTGCAAAAGTTAATCAAGGTAAGTTTTCTATCAGGTTTTCTTCAAATAAATACGCTCTTTTTTTTAGTCTTGTAATTTTGCCACTTTGAATATTATTTTTAAAAAACATTAGACAAGTTGTTATAAGTAACGCCAATTTAGTTTTATATACTCTGTCTTAAAATTGTAAAGTAGTTGTTAAATTTTAAGTTATTGTTTAAATACTTTGGTTTATACATTTTTTAATAATATTTTCCGCTCCAATTTCCGGATTTTAAATTTATTGCGCTCTGTCAATTTATAAATCGATTTGCGAGTACAACTTCAAAAATTGATAAAATATGAATTACCCTGATATATATGTGTATATATATATATATATATATATATATATATATATATATATATATATATATATATATATATATATATATATATATATATATATATATATATATATATATATATATGTAAATTATGTTAGTGTATTTTACAAATAGAGTGCTCAATGTTCTTAAAGAACAGAGCAATAATAAATTGGTAAAAAACACTTATCTAACTTTTTTCTAAAATAAAAAATAAAAAGTAAAATAGAAAATATAAAAGAATATAACATATAAATTGAAATTTGCCATTAAGGAAGTTATATTTTTTACTATTGTTCAGTGATCAAAAAAATAAATACAATAAATTTATTTGTAATTTAATGAAGAGGTGCAGCGGCGTAGCTAGGTAACCAAGGGGCAAATTAAAAAATGGGGCCCCACTGCTATGTAAATATGAAATATACAAATACTTTAAAAATGCTAAGCTACTTAAGCTCTTTTTTTGTGCACTGCAGGGCACCTGCAGGGCACCTGCAGCGTAATAAAAATATTCAATAGTAAGAACATAAATTACAATTAATACTTGGTGTATGTTTGGCTAATAAAACGAAATAGAGAAGATTCAAGGGTTTATAATATAAAGGTTGGGCCTACCAACTGACTAAATAACAGTTATATTTAAGAATTTTTTCTAGCTTTAGTTTTCGCAAAAGTATCAATGACTTAGTTTAAATCCATGCTTGATGCGGTTTTATTTTCAACTGATGTTAGCTATAAATGTTAGAATCGAGTTTGGCCCATCTTATTTCTTAAATAATTTTTATTATTTTTAATTTGTTAAATGACCTATCAGCTGCTGCAGAAGTGACAAGAGTTGTAAAGAATAATAACATTGCTGCAAATAATTCCGTTAGGTCGCATTCTAGCACTCCATACTTGCTCATTATTTCCTTACATAATTGGTGAACAGTCCATACTTGAGTTAGTTGAGGTAAAACTAGATGGTAAATATTAATAAATTGAAGTGAAAAACTAGGGCCTATTATGTCTGAATAACTTCTTTGGAATTCGTCACACTTTTGTAATAAAGTTGCTTCATCAACATGAAATAAAAATATTGGTGTTAGAAAATTGAATGTATGACAGACTGGACTAATACCAATAAAACGTGTATCTAACTGAGATATTACTGTGTCTAGTACATTATTGAAAATCTTAATTTTAAATATTTTTTCTCAGTTTGGAAATCGGTGATCAGCAGCTAATTCATCAAAACGTTTTTCAACTTTCTTGAAAATGGGTATCAATACCATATTTTCTTGCAGTTTCACTGGCTTTGCACTTGAATAATTCCAAATCATTTCTATAAATTTGCAACTTTGCTTTGGTCTCTGCTAAAACTTTACTCGCCTCGCCCAAATTGATGTCGCATTTTTGTAAAGTTTTGGATGCATAATTGATGTCGTTCAATACACTGTGGATTTTTGTTTTAATACTCTCTGCTTCACTACGCTCATCTTTATTAGGACTCTTTAGAACTATTTCTGATAATGCTTTGATAATATCAAAATAACAAAGTTTTATTGCAGATATTGTATTGACCCTACTGGACCATCTAGTCGGATTTAGTTTTTTTAGAGTGGTGTCCGATTCGCCAGTGAATTTTGACAGCAGATCCCAACGTTTGATGCTGTTACCGAAAAAGTTATACAAATCTTGCAACGTCGCGAAAAAAATATGTATTTCCACACAACCTCTAACGGCATCATTTATCACTAAATTCAAATTATGAGTGGCACAATGTACGTACTCTGCGTTAGGCTGGATATCCTTAATATGTTTTTCTACACCATTATACACACCACTCGTCACACTGGCTCCATCATAGCCTTGCAACACGCATTTTTTTAAATCAATATTTTTGTCGATAAACAATGTTTTCACTTGGTTGACTAAATTTACTGCGCCATGTTTGATGGCTGCATAAAAGCCTAGAAACACTTCTTTTACTTCTATATCAATTGACTGTCCAGTTTCCGATCTGGTTATTGCTGCATACTTTGCAACAATGCTTAGCTGATCTACCTTCAATATGTCCTATGTCGTATCCATTATGATAGCAAAAAACGGTGACGCTCTAATTTGTTCTAGCAGATGGGTTTCGAGTTTGGTTCCCAAGCTCTCAATCATTTCATTTTGAATTGTTGCACATAAAAAAACACAATTTCAAAAAGTCCTGATATTAAACAGTTAATAATTATAAACAAAATAAAACGATAAAAAAACTTAGAAATAATTATTATTACCTTTGGGCATATCCAAAACTTGCCGCAAATTGTGATCATATTGGGCGACAAGTTCTACAAAGGACAGAAAATTTCCATCGAACCCTTCCTGACTTAACTATTCTGATGTCCTCTCAAAGCCAAAGAACTATTTGCTAGGGTAAGTATGATATCGAATAATCTTTGAAGAGCCATTTTCCAAAATGATGCTTCTTTGCGAATTTCATTTTCAAGTTCCTTGTTGATAGTATTAGTATCGAATTCCCGTACACCAAACATTGTTCCTTTGTGAAGCAAATAACCAGCAGGGAGTGTCCATTGCAGCAGGCATTGCTCCTTTGTGAAGCAAATAACCAGCAGGCAGCAGCAAATAACCAGCAGACAATAGGCAGCGTCTAGGATTTTGGAATAACACAACCAAAAACGATTAACTGGCCCATATTTAGAACACGAAATGTAGTACGCTTTTGAAAAACACCTATTGCTCTGGTTGATGTCTGTTGGAAAAGGTCCTGAAGGCTGTAAAGGCCCCATATCAAGAATTTGACGTTTTTCGTTATCA
The DNA here is from genome assembly GCF_038396675.1 of Hydra vulgaris. Lineage (NCBI taxonomy): Eukaryota > Metazoa > Cnidaria > Hydrozoa > Anthoathecata > Hydridae > Hydra > Hydra vulgaris. Next base: position 50,213,607 of record NC_088920.1, on the reverse strand, counting down.
CTTAATATTTTGTTCGTGAAGTTTTCCAAGTCATAAGAAGATTTATTGTACACATTTTCGAAAAATTTAGAAGTCTGTGGTTCCTCCAAACCCTCCGTTCTTATGTGTGTCATGCAAACATCATCCACGTTCACATGATTGGCGGCGGAGATTGGCGGCGGATCTCCAACTGCAATAATTGTCGAATCTGCTTCCGTAGGCTTCTCAACCAACACTGCAGTTACCACATTATTTGAGTCACTATCAATAGAAATATTTTGGCCAGATGTACTTGCAGAAGGCTGACAAAAAAACTTGTCAATTAAGGCAATTTTTGTTTACTTCTCTTTCTTGGCGTTGTTTGCGTTTAAATGCACCACTGGGTTTCTTCTTTTTTTCCATAATTTTAGTTTTCTAATTTATTTAAACAATACAATTTTAGATAATCTAATATTGTATTGTTTATACAATATATAATATAATAATATAATATAATTAGTGCTGGGCAACGATTAAAATTTTTAATCGCGACTAATCGCGGGATTTGGTGGTTTGCTAGCATCAAGAATGTGTGCTACTTTTAAGTAGTACTTAAAAGATGATAAGAATATTCAGCTTTGCAGTGGTTACAAATAGCTTTATTTTTATCAACTCCACCGTCTGGAAATAGTTTAAAATAAAAATCCCCATTTAAGAGTTCTGTACCTTTTTCCATTTTTTCTGTTCACACAAGATATTTTCTGTTTCAAATTAATCTACATTAAAAAAACAAAGTTTTACTTGAATCAAACAAACAAATAAAAAAATTTATGTCTTTACACTGTTTTTTGACAAAAGTTGCAAACAGTTTACTAAAATTATCGCTTGTTAAAAAAAAAGTTTAGAACGTTTTTGAATGTTTTTGACTGAATAAGAATGCTTTTATCATAAAAACATTCTTATTCAGTCAAAAACATTCAAAAACGTTCTAAAAATTTTAAGAATGCTTTCGTTTTCAACAGTAGAAGGAATATACAAGTTGTATAATACAACTATAATAACTTTTCCGATTACGTTAAGTATAATTATACACATATTTTTTAAGAAAGCTTATTTTGTCCATAGTTATTAACTTTTTTATTTATATAAATGGAACTTTTATAAATAAACTTGACATAAATATATGAAATAACATATCTCTTGACAATTTAATAACCACATAAACTAAAACAATTTTAAATATTTTAAACAAATTAGTTTTAGAATTGCACTGCAGCTCTCAAAGGCTCACAACAAATGCTTTCATTGATTAAAACGCGTGATGAGGCCCACCCAAGCAGCCAGTAGCTTACTGATTAACATCCCACCCCCTGCTGTGACCCAGCCTGGGTTACTCAGGGTTTTGAGTGTGTATTCAGAAGCAATGAGCAACGGAAATAATAATAACAACAAATTAAAAGTGCGTTTACGCGCGATAAAATAATTGTCGGCTTTAATTTATTAATGCATTAACGCGATAATAGCGCGTTAACTTGCCCAGCATTAAATATAATATAATATATAATACTTAAACAAATACCTACTACTACCTATCTACTCGAGCACAATCTAATTTAAATTGTGCTCGAGTATGTAGGTACTCACTGTTCACCGACGACGTTAAAAGTAAAATAAAAGGAAAGAGAAACACACTGACACGCTACAAGTGTCGCTGGGGAATGACACACATCACTATCCGTCAATTGATAACACTACCAACCTACAGAAAGAATTTAGGGGAATTCCCTAGGCATAACTTTTGAATTTCTCTCAACTGAGTTGTCATGATTAAAGTTGGGTTGCAAGTTGCAACCTGTCGTATTTATTTTGAAACTGGGAGAAATTTCCAAAAGTTCAGTTCGATTGAGATTTCTGGTAAGGATTCGAGGGCTCTCTGAGCTTGAGGGCCTTGGGGCACTGCCCCGTGTAGCCCTAGGTTGCTACGCTGCTGAAGAGGTGTTGCATCAGGCCTCTCTACACCAGGTCTCTCTATTCTGACGAATCTGAAGACACAGACACTGTAGACGAAACAGTGGTTGTGTCTGCTTAAATTTACTTTTTTTATGCAGTTTTTGAAAGCGTTAATCAATGGAGCGTTCACTGCTGCTTGGAAAAGCGCATTTCAATGGGCGACAGCTCTATTTAAAAGATTATTTCGCTCTTCATGATTTCCTACTAGTTGGCGTTCTAGTTTAAGGTTATGCCCTAGTAGGATATGTTTGATTTTTCTATTTGAATGTTTTTTAGTTACAAAGGAGTCGACAAGTTTGAGTTGATGCATGATTTTAAATTCCTCGGTGAGGTCAACTCTTTTGCGGCAATTTTCAAGCGTCGCTAGGCCTAGCTGTTTGAGTCGATCTTCACAGGATGAGTGTTCAAATGTCGATATCGTTTTTGTTGATCAATATTTGACTTACTCAAGGATGAACTTTATATTAGGACCTATAAGCCACCAGGATTGTACAGCTTGTTAATTAATACTGCATATTTAATTATATTTTTTATTTTAAAATATTTTTTCCTTATTACTGAAAATGTTTAATAAGTAAAAAAATCATATTTTTTTCAAAGTGTATTTTAACTTAAGTGTATTTTAAACTTTAACTTTATTTTATTTTTGATTTTTTTTGTTTCTTTCACTTTTTTAGGTAAAAAAAAAAAATTTAGAAGAAAATAATAGAAAAGATCCAGAAGAAAATGATAATAAAGGTCCAGAAGAAAATAACAATAAAAAAAAAATGAAAATAAAAACAACGACAAAGATGTATTAAACAACGGCAAATTTACTCTAGGAGTATTTATTGACTTATCAAAAGCTTTTGACACAGTTGATTACTGCATCCTATTAAATAAACTAAAGCGCTATGGTATAATTAATAAAACTTACAATTGGATAAAAAGCTGTCTTACCAATAGAAAACAATACGTGGGTAATATACAATCTGGAGTTTAAAATGTTTTATGTGGAGTCCCTCAAGGATCTATCCTTGGTCCACTCCTATTTTTAATTTATATAAATGATTTTTGCAATGCATCTTTAAAACTTAATTCAGTCATGTTTGCTGATGATACAAATATATTTCTTACTAACAATGATATCAAGAAATTATACTTAGATAAGAATATTGAATTGAATAAAGCAAATAATTGGTTTAGGGCTAACAAACTCTCTTTTAACACAGAGAAGACAAACTATATATTACTCCATAAAAAAACACAAGAAGAAAACCTTCCTCTTAAGTTGCCTGACCTTATCTTAAATGATAACTTAATTAAAAAACAAGCCAGTATTAGATTCTTATGAGTTTTTGTTGATGAGAATTTATCCTGGCTTCCTCAAATAAGATATATTCGATCTAAAATCACTAATATAATTGGTATGATGTATCGAGTTCGCTCATATATCAATAAACAAAATCTCAAACTAATATATTTTGGACTAATTCATTGCTTCATCAGCTATGCAGACATTACATGGGCGAGTACGCAACCATAAAAACTTAAAAAAATTTATAGTCTACAAAAACATGCTAGCAGAATCATTTACTCTAAAAATAAGCGTGAACACGCCAAACCTATAATGAAAGATATGAAAATGATGGATGTTTATGAAATAAATATCTATCAGCATTCAATTTTTATGTATCGATTCAATAATAATCTCTCTCCTGCAAACTTTAATAACAAGTTTGAAATAAACATAAATGAAAACTATTATCTAAGAGCAAATATTAGTAACTCATATAAACTGCCTCAAAACTTTAATAAATATGCTGAATATAGCATTGCATATCGAGAACCAAATATATGGAATAGTTATCAAAAACGATTCAAATGTATGGCAAAGTCATTAAGTTCATTTAAGTTTCTAATAAAAAAGGAAATTTTTAAATTTTGAGAATCAATTGTGCTTAAAAGGATCACCAAGTAATTTTAATTATTTTAGTATTTATTTGATCTTTTTTTGATTTACTGATTAGCGCAGCAGTTTTATGCCCATTAGGGTTTTTAATTTAATATCTATATTTTATTAAAAATCTATAAAGGGGCTCTATGAAAAGATTGCGATGACGTATTGTCATTTTCATCTTCTTTGAGCCCCTGTCTGTTTAACTCTTTATTTTATAAAGGTCATTGTAAAAAAGAACAGTTTTTATTTTTTATTGTATATACAAAACGGTGCTTGGTATATACAAACGGTGCAATTTTACAGTCTTCTTTGTTTCTAAGGACATTTTTTATTTTTTTCTTGTATATATATATGTTGATTATTTATTGTTAAACAGCAAAAAAAAAAAAAAATGTAAAAGGTAAAAAAAGAAATTATGATAAAAATGAAAATAAAATTAATGACAAAGATGTAAAAGAAATTATTGCAAAAGATAATTTCTATACCCCTCTCTTATAGGTTTTTATTATATGGCTCCGCAAACTAAATTTGCATTGGGCCCCGCGCCTGCTCGATCCGGCATTTCTTGAATCTAATAACCTACTTTCTGATCATCAATATGGATTTCTATCTTCTCGTTCTACTGCTGGTTTGTTAACGATAATAACGGATAGGTTCAATCGTGCATTTGATAAATGTGGAAAAACATTTCTCAAGTCTTTCACAAAGTTTGGCATGCTGGTCTTCTTCATTAGCTCTTTTCTTACAGTATATCAGGTATAATCTTTAATACTATTGAATCCTTCCAAACCAATGTTAGTATAAAAGTTGTCCTCGATAGACAGAACTCTTCGTTATTTCCTGTAAAATCATGGGTTTCTTACGGTTCTTTTCTAGACCCTATATTTTTTATATCTTCCAGAAATTTTCACATCTAATGTGGCATTGTTCGCTGACGATACTACCATTTATTCTTATCTTTTTCTATATGATGAACTTAAAATAAACCCAATTTTTTCAGCCAATCGTTATTGCAAAAATCAAGCTCTTTGTATATTTATGAACGGTAATGTACTCCAGGTTCTACTCTTTAACTCTATAAATCTTAAACCCGTCCTTGTGTGGAATACTGTTACCATATTTGGAGCGGATCTTCCAATGATGTCCTTTCTCTTTTAAACAAGATCCAAAAACTCATTGTAAACATAGTTAGACCTGCTCTTGCAGCCAACCTTCAACCATTGTCACCTCATCGTAATGTTGTTTCTCTTTTTACAAATACTATAATGGGCGCTGAAGGGTTAGCATCTCTTGCCATCTACTAAAATTCATTCTCGTGTTACTTGTGTTCACTTAAGCCTTATCCTTTAATTTTGACTGTTTCTAAGTGCTTCAAAAATTCTTATTTGTCTAGTTTTTTCCTTGAGCATCAGTTTTTCGGAATTCGCTCCCTTGTTTGTTTGTTTTTTTCTGATTTATATAATTTGCAATCTTTTAAGTTGCCTGATAATCGTTATTTTGCTTTATAAACTTTATCTTTTCTCTTCCAGTAACTTTCAACTCTATTAGTGGTTGCTTCAATTATTAGTGGTTGCTAGCAGCCTTGTTAGAAATGAAGATAATTAAAAAAAAAAGAAAAAAAAATGATCACACCGAAACCTCAAACGCTATAGTTGCATCTTATGAAAGCCCCCAGGTGCTTACTTTTTTCTGATTAAACTATTTCAAAATTAGTTTTAACTGAGCAGTTATTACCGTTCAACTTCAGTTTGTACCTTAAATAACTAGACTAAAAAGGAAAAAAAGAGAAAAGCATTATTCTCCAAAAGTAGTTTTATAGTACACGCGATTTTTTCTTCTTTTCTACAATTTTAGTGCTGTCACGTGACTTTCTTGCGTTTAGGTTTTTGGCACGTTTCCATGAAAAACAAATCCTTAATAAAAGCGCACAAAATATTTTTGTTGTTGCTACGCAAATCCTAAACATTTATGCTCCATTCTAAAATGGCGTCTCATTACAGTGCTAACCAAGTAAGTATCAGATTTTAAAATATTTTAAATTTGTATTTTTATAAGTGCTTACTTTATTTAAAAGTACAAATTATTTAATTTATATTGCATTTTTAATCTTAAAATAAAAGAATTTCAATTTAATACTCTGCTATGAAATTTTTGCACTTAATAAATAATAATAAAAATAATATCAGTAAAAAAATAAAAGCTATATATATATATATATATATATATATATATATATATATATATATATATATATATATATATATATATATATATATATATATATATACACATATATATATATGTATATATATATATATATATATATATATATATATATATATATATATATATATATATATATATATATATATATATATATATATATATATATATATATATATATATATATATATATATATATATATATATATATATATATTATGTTAGTGTATTCTGCAAACAGAGTGCTCAATGTTCTTGAAGAACAGAGCAATAATAAATTAGTAAAAACACTTATCTAATTTTTTCTTTCTTCTACACAGTGTTTCTCCATCAGTAGGTTCATCATGATGAACCTACTGATGGAGAACATACTGATAAACCTACTGATGGAGATGAACCTACTGATGGAGAAACACTGTGTAGAAGAAAGAAAAAATTAGATTAGTGTTTTTACTAATTAAATCTAAAAAAATTTAAAATACAAAATTGGGTTCATATTGGACTATATTTAGAATTGCCTCATTTACTTTTAAATTTTCTAAAACTAATATGACTTGAGTTTTCTTTTTTTTTAATTTGTAAGTTTTTAAGGTGAAGTTGTTAACGTTCACAGAGTCTAGTTGATACTTTGAATAATTTTTCAAGTAGATAAATAAATTTGTTTTTGTTTATTTATTTGATTACTTATTTAGTCCTTTTTTTTTTTGTATTGGAACTATATAATTTATTTAATAATTTATCTACATTATTTATTAATTTATTTATCAATAAATGCTATTGTTATTATCATTTATTTATCAAAAAACTTTAATCATGATAGTAAGGCAAGAGTGATTTTTAGTTATGTAGTTTTAAAAGACTGACAAGTTAACTCAGTTAACTGCACTGCAACTCATTTGGAAATTATGACATCAATTTGTTTTTATGAAAATAAATATTAAAGAATCAACATTAACATTTTTTTTTGCAACAAGTAGAAGGAATACATTCACAAGGGGATTATTGAGAACTATTTACTTTTTTTGTCATTTTTTGAATCTGTGCTTCCTGAAGAAAATAAATTTCGATCTTTACCTAGTCTACATTTAGCAAGATGGATGGCAAAATCAATAACAGCTACTCAATCATTTTAAATAACATCTAAAGAGAAATTTTTATTGTGATTTTCTACATTTTGCCTTATCAGGTGGATACATTCAAGCTTGGTTTTCATCAGCTTTACTCACAAATCTATCAATGAATAATATAATTTTTTTGAACAGGCTTGTGAAGTTTTCTGAAATCATTAACATTGCTATAAAGAGCTAAATGCAAGTGCTTTATATAAATATCCCATTGTTACTGTAAAGTAAAAGAAAATGATATAAAATCAGAAAAGTTGGAAAATAGCATAACAAAGAAGAACTATGCTAATTTCTTGTCTATCTTGGCTCCTCTACAAAGCGATAAAGGTAGCCTTCCACCTTCTATTGATTCTGCCTCAGATCCTGTTAATGTATGTCACATGTGACATAATCACTATCACACCCTGTTTAACTCAATTACCCAACATGCATTATAACAATATTAAACCTTCATATTTATTCGTTGTAGATTTGTCAAGGATGATGCCTATCTTGGTAATCTCAATGAAGTCCATTTATTATAAGATATATAACCTGTGGAAAAGAGGCTGACCATTTTTGACTTCATTTGCAATATTATCGTGCAGTATTTTTTAATGAGTTTCTGGGGTAATTTGGTAAATGCTGCTTGTTTTGTCAGCAAAAACTAAAATATTAGGGTTCAATTTTATTTTAATAATGTCTAGTTTTAATTCTTTTTGGAATTCATTATTTATGTTTTGAAATTTTATAGTTTTAATTAAGTGTAATAAATCATTTTCAAAATTTTCCAGGTCAGAAATAAATGGCGGGGCATTTTTTATTTTGAATCCATAATTTTCATTCTGTTTTTTTTTCAACTAAAGGGTTTTTATTTTTCTCAGATTCTAAGAAAAAATGGGCTTTCCAACGAATTCTTTTAATAAAGTGTTCTACTTTGTCTATTAAAGAAATAGTATAACTTTTTTTGTCTGGGATTGGGATATTTTTGAGAGAGTAAGTAAAATTGTTAGTTTCCATGTTTAGGTTACGTAAAATACAATTAAAGAGTGCTCAATAAGTATAAAGTTGGAGCTTAATATGTAAATTATGTTAGTGTATTTTACAAACAGAGTGGTCAATGTTCTTAAAGAACAAAGTGAATGCACATTTATACAATTTGATATTATTGATTTAATAAATTTCAATTAACAATAGGCAAAACCAAAACTCTCCTAATGAAAATATTTTTAACTCCTCTAAACGCGTTTATGAAGATGCCCTTCAAAAAAGTGGCTTTCAAAATTTCGAGCTAAAATTTGAAAAGAAAATTGCAAAAAAGCGTAATAGAAATAGAAACATAATTTGGTTCAAACCCCACAGCATACTTGGTTCAACCCATACAGCAAAAATGTTTCAACAAATATAGGTAAAATTTTTCTAAAACTAGTAGACAAACATTTTCCTCCCTCTAATAAATTACATAAGATTTTTAACAGAAATACCATTAAAGTAAGTTATAGTTGTACAAAAAATTTAGAAAGAATTAAAAAAGGCAACAACTACGCGTTAATTAATAAAAATGAACATATAAAAGAAAAAAACACTGATTGTAATTGTAAACAAAAAATAGATTGCCCTCTAAATGGAAAATGCCTTTCAAAAAATGTAATTTACAAGTGCATTGTTTCCTCACAAAATAACCCTGATAAACAATATATTGGCTTAACCGAGGGGGAATAGAAAAAACGTTATGCCAACCACAAACAATCATTAAAACACAAAAAATATTCAAAAGAGACTGTGCTGTCAAAATATATTTGGGATTTAAAAGAAGAAAAGAAAAATTTTAATTTACAATGGTCTATTCTAAAATCTGCCCCTGCCTATAATAACATTTCCAAAAAATATATGCTATGTTTACACGAAAAATTTGAAATAATTACTCATTTAAATCAGGAAAATTTATTAAATAAAAAATCTGAATTAATTTCTAAATGTAGGCATGAAAATAAATACCTCTTAAAAAATTATAATAACAAATGACCAAATTAAATTATCCCCATTCCAAAAAAAATTTATTTAATAATTACTTTCTGTAACTTCCCGTTAACCAATGAAATATAGTAATTAAAAAAAAAATTATTTTTTGTTGTAATAATTTATAACTTCCTTTAAAATTTTTTTTTCTATAAATTGAATTTTTCTTGAGATTTAGTAACTTTTCCTGATGATCCAGCAATGGTGAAACTTAAAGTTGAAGAAAAAAGTTAGATGAATGTTTTTTACTAATTTATATATATATATATATATATATATATATATATATATATATATATATATATATATATATATATATATGTATATATATATATATATATATATATATATATATATATATATATATAAATATTTTTTGTGGTCACAATATTGAGGAGCTTATTGATAAAACAAATATAAAATTACTTAAGAAAATATTATCTAACCCAACATATGCAGTAACTTCAAAACTCAAACCACAGGCAGAAACCCTGACAGATTATTATATAAAACCAATACTCCTGACACTACATTGCATCGAAAAACGTTTTTTCAGAAATATTTACGTATACATCAAGATAATATCTAAACCATCTCAAAGTATACGTAAACCACACTATCTAAACCTATACCTTTGTAAGTAATTCACTGTCGGTACATCTCCCACTCATCATTTTTTAACTTAAGAAAATAATACTCCAGACACATTATGAAGAAAAAATTGTAAAATTCATTTATGTGTTATGCAATTTTAAATAAATACTTATAAAATATGTTGTATGTATATGTATATATATATATATATATATATATATATATATATATATATATATATATATATATATATATATATATATATATATATATATATATATATATATATATATATATATATATATATATATATATATATATATATATATATATATAATAGGTGGTTACTAAAAATCCAGACTAACATTATCTAACTTTTAAATACCACAAGTTACAATAAATTAATTTGGTTGTCAAAAATTTGGATGTTGTACATCATTAAATCATATCATTAAAACTCTTGCCAAGTACACTGACATTAAAACTTGTATGAAACAGGGTATACCTGATTGACTAGAGCCAGAAAGAGAAAATCAAGATTTACATTGATTGTCTTTATTGCAATTTTCAAGGAAAATCAGTTGTTCTTGATGATGATTCTTACTTCACGCTGTCATACTTGACAATTAACAGAAACAGAACCTACTACTCTAGTGGCAGTGACAAGTCTCCATCGAGCATTAAGTATGGAAAAAAATGTTTTAACCCATGCTGCTCATCTAGCTGCTTCTGACAAAGGTATTTTCAAGCTATTTTTTATCCCCAGAGGCTTTACAGTCAACAAAGCTATCTATAAAATGGGTTGTATTAAAGGAAGATTAGTGCCATTTATCAACGCTCATATGCTAATGGTAATTATGTATTGTAGATGGACTGGCCTCATTTTGAAAGGCAAAGTGTATGAGGGTAAATGGCAACAAAAGACATGAAGCAGCTACAAACCAGAATAAAGCTTTGTTTGAAAAAAATTGACCTTAACCTTGATTTTCATATTTTGGATCAACTCATCTTAGAGTTGGTTGAATCCAAAGAAATAGACTGGTTAAAGAGAAACTTAATTAAAAGGAATAAAGGACTAAAAACTTTTTTATAATATTTTCATTTAATCTCTACCTTAAAAACTATGAGAGTAATTGCCTTTGAAAGTCAGTCTGGATTTTTAGTAACCACTTGTTTTATATATATATATATATATATATATATATATATATATATATATATATATATATATATATATATATATATATATATATACATACATATAACTTAGGGATGTGACTTTTTAGTAACTCCCTAATGTATATGTTCATCTGTTTTTTAAATTAGTTTCCAATATAAAAAACAGATGAACTTTGGTTTGAAAGTAATTGAAAAGTCATTGGTTTTGTTTAATTTTTGAAAAAGGTCACCCACCATGACCCTTGATTATACACTAGCTCCCATATATCAGTGAATTTTTTTTTTCAACTTAGAAAATAAGCTTATTTCATATGCATATTTTCTAAGTTGTATTCTTGTTATACCAAATCCTATTTCTTTAAGACAAAATACTCGTTGCTAATGCGAGAATAATGCACTTTCAACCTAGTTTATGTTTTGGTGATCTATCCTTTCTTGTTAACAAATCTCTGAGAGTTCTTTGAGGTATGTTATAATCTTGTGATGCTGTCGCTACTGGATTTCCAGTTCTAACAGAATATAGTGCCTTTTTGAAATCCTCTGTTTTCCTTAATAATTTTGCCCTAATAGTTTTTTTTTTTTAGGTTTAGTCATTCTAAAAAGAATAAAAATAATATTTGACAAATTTTCTAAGAAAATTTTTTAAATTAATTGAAAAATCAACATTGCATTTGTCAAGTGACAATAAAAGCATTTATTACCATCTTCAAGTTTAAAATAATAAAATAATGAGGTTATGAAAAGATAACAATAACAAAAGTACATTTAAAAGGAAAAGGTATTCCCTAAACAGTCATTTTTGCATTAACTGATGCAATTAGCACAGCAACTTAAATAATATTTTTGAAAAAGTTTAAAATTTACGTGTTTTGTTTCATTTTTTTAAACTTCAACATTAAATTACAATAGTTTAAAGTAAATTTGAGAGCAAAAACATTAAATTACTAGCTTCGAGTGCAATTACAACACATATACACAAAATCTCAATATCAAAAATCAAAATAAACATGTGGCATTATTACCTGATTCCAGTCTGGCGATATTGGCCAGATATCAATGTTTTATGTAAAACAGTTTTTTTTTGTTTACATTGTGAACATTGTTTACTTTCAAAAATCAAATAATGTGTTGGGCACATAAATAAACAAAAATAAAAATAAAACATTGATTGTTTTGAGCAAGTATAAATAAAAACAATACTTTTTTAATCGATGATAAAAAGAAAATGGTCTAAAATCACGCTCTCTACACTGTATAGAATAATTGCGAATGACTCGAAACTAAAATAAAATGGGCAAAAGTTCAAAAAATATGATGTTTTATAACTAAAAAATGATTTATCTGAGAAGTTCTGACAATGTTTCCTAAATTGCACCTTTAAACATTCTTTAAGCCAACTTTAAAAAATGAATTTTTTTTTTTTTTTTTTTTTTTTTTTGTTATTCACCTCCTCAAGGCTGAGAAGGCCACTACAGATGAGGAGGCTACTTAATAGTGGTTATAACCCTCTCTCAACTCTATAACTCCGAAACACGAACCTTAAGGAACAAGGCCTACTTTACTCTATATATATAAATTAATAACTAATTTTTATGTGATGTTATTTAATATTTAATTAAATCTATACTTTTGTATTTTTAGTATGAAAATTCATTCACTGCGAAGCGCCTGCAAAACTACGAAATACCTCGAAATCATAAAAAGGTTAGTAACCAGAGCTGTGGAGATTAGGTTTTTTATCTTTGATAGAGTTTGATCGAGATTACAAAAAATTCGATCAAGTTCGAGATTATTAAACAAACTAGTGAAAGTGTACAATCAGTTCGTTTAAAAATGTCATCATCAACAAACCATACTTATCCTAATGCTAAAAGTCTACAAATTTTTATGAAGAAAGGTAAGTTCTTCTACATGTTCTGATAGAAAACTGCAGCGTTTAATGGAAATGATGTTTCCAGATGTTGAGTTCAGATGCTCTGAATTGACACTGGTTGCTGGGATTGCCAAAAGTGATTGAGCAAGCTTAGCAAGACAAGAAAGACTTATTTTGCCTCCACCATGTCAGTGGACAACCATTGCGCCCAATTGCCATATCTTTCAAGTATGTCTTCACATCAAGCGTACTCGTACTTGACACATCAGCATCAGCAACATTGTCGTTGGTTGCGGTTGCTGTCATCATGTTATCAAGGGATTCCCACAAACCTGTTGATTGTGTTTCTAGTGTAGACTCCGTCACTGAGTGCTGAGACTGGACTGGTTTTGGTTCTGAACCTGGTACTGTTGGAAGTTCATTGAGTAATTCCTGAAGCTTAGATAAGTTGACCATCAGCTTCTCAGGTTGCTTGCAGTAAAGTGATTTGTACCCGGGATCTACCAGTGTGCAAACTGCATCTGGCTGAACCTAATAAAATATTACAGAAACTGTCAAATAGTTCAAGGAATATAGATAATTAGATACTAATATATTAGATAAGTATGACCATGGTCCATAATGCAATTGAAGTGAAAAAAAGCTTTATGTGGAAATAGAGTTATAGAGCAAGGAAAGTGTTGATAGAAAATTTGAAAAGTTGTAGGTTGTATGAGTCGGGAAAACATGAAGATGGAACTAGACAAATAAAAGTTTTTAGAGCATGCATGGTCAGATACAGTAAACGAATGAGACTTTGCTGAATGACAAATCAATTGAGAATGAGTTATAGTTGATGGAACTAGAGATGATAGCTCCTTTGAGCAGTGACCATGATAGTATTTGTAGAAAAGAGAAAAAGATGCTACTTTACGACAATGGGAAAGTGGCTCAAGCTTAGTAGATAGAGCAGGTCCAACTACCTTGTCTAGAAGAGAAAGAGCATCATTAGAAGAACCAGCCCAAATATGACGACAGTATTCCATACAGGTACGAATAAGAGCAGGGCTCAAATTAAGTGATTGCAAATTGCAATATCTGGAAATGCTACTGGTCTTTAAATTTTTAGCTTTTTAAAAACTGTAAACTCTGTTTTATCCCTAAATTAGCTAAAAATAGCTGTTATTCAATAAAAAATATTTATACTGATCTTAAATTGTAATATTAAATCTCTATAAAACCATATTATTTACTTTTTTTATTATTATTATAAAAATTATGATTTAAATTTTAATATTTTATTTTATTTTATAAATCATCAGATAAATTAGAAAAATAACGCACAATAAAGTACAATGTAATTATTAAAAAGCAACCGCTAATCACAGCAGTTTAAAGGAGTTCATTGGTGATCAAATATTTAAATAAAAGAAATTGTGAAATAAGATTTAAAATACCTTTATATCTTATTTAAATCTTAATCAATATTTGTTATGAAGAAAAGTTTTAATTGTTTTGTATTTAATTGTTTATTTTTGTTATTGCAGCTGTTTTGTACATAAAAATTTGCACTTTTGTATGGATGTATACAAGTATATACCCCTGTGTGTACTTTTATACTTATGTATGCAATGTATAGGCTTCAACAATAATATTCAAATATTTTTGATAGCAAACATATGTAATTAAAATAAAACAACTTTAATTAGTAGTTAAACTCTGAGGGTTCAATCGGCGAAATATTTGTTTAACATGATTTTAAAAGCCATTTCTAAACCATAGAAAAAAAGCTCTAAACAATTTTTTTTTTTTTTTAATAATAGCATCCAGATGCACGACAAGGATCTACGAAGTTCATTAGTGATGAAAATGGGCATCTCTTACCTGGAGTGAAACGTTCTAAAGAATTTCCTTGGGGAAATTTTAAAGGCACATGGGATAGTGGTATGGATTGTCGAAAAACAAATCATTCCAAAAATCTTATCCAAGCAAAGATACCTAGTGTATTAAAAACTAAAGAAAGAACAGAAAAACCTGATTCAATACATGACGATCGTGAAACTTGTACATCTTAATAAATTTTTAATTTTTATAGATATTGGTTACTTTTAAATGATTTTTCTAATTTTTATATTTTAATATAAAACTTTTATTTTTTTAAATCTTCTTAAATTTAAAAATATTACTTTATTTTATGTATATTTTTATTTAAATAATCTAAATCAATTTAATAGCAATTTTTGTGTATATTTATTTATAAAAAGAAAATTAAATGATTTTTTGTATAATTATTTTGTTTCATTTTTCAACAAAAAAATATTTACTTATTATTATAATTCTCTAAAAAGCTTTAAAAACCTTCAAATCAAAGAATCCAGGTGTATTTTTTCATTGAAAGTAAAATACAAAATTACAATTTTTAGCATTGAAAGTAAAATACAAAATTACAAAATTTTAACTTTGATAAAGAATTAAAAAGATATTTCCAATTTGTACCTATTCCATATTTTGATACTTTTAAGTCTATAGTGTCTACTAACTACCCTGAGAAGTGTGGCTGCGATCATCTGCGATCTTGAAAAAAAGCTTTTTATTTGTTGAAAAAAAACATCAATTTAAAAAAATTAATGTTTTTTTTTTTTTAACATATAAAAAACTTCGAATAAAAACATTTTTTTTTTCATTCATTTCTAAAAGTAAAAAAATACTACTTTGCAACATGAAAGACTAAAGTAAATTTGCATTCGTGTTGTTCTTGAAAGGAAAAAAGTTATTTTATATTTTAATTTCATGTGTTTATGGTTTTAAAATACATAATTAATTTAAAGAAAAATATTTCTAAAGTGCCTTTTTGATATTGTTAAAAAGTTTCTATTTACTTTCTAAATTTATTTTTGTGAACTAAGAAAGTGGGGGAAATCTATTTACATTATCAAAATAATTTTGATAATGTAAGTAGTGGGTTTAAATTAGAGATGCCTTTTTTTAAAATTAAACGATTGCCTTTTTTATATAGTCGCCGAATATTCGTACATCTCTAGTTTAAATACATTATTACTAGGATTCAAGTCAGAGAAGACAAAATAAATTTATTAAAAAGAAGATTAAAACTAACTCTTGCAAAGTATGTAGCACTATGGTATAGAAGTCAAGTTTGGCTTATTTCAGTTTTTAAAACAATTGATTTAGTTAAATCGCCGAGTAATCAAGAAGGTTAAATAAATGAATCAGCAAAAAGAGGTCGACCAACAAAAGAAGTGATGAATCGAGTTCTCGCACCAAAAGACAATTGATAGCAAATATAGCATTTATTCAAAAACGGAATCCGTTGAAAAAATATTGTTATTGACACAAAGAATAGCATTTAAGAAACGTGACTTCAATTTAGTCAAATTCCTTTCAAAAAGTGTTTATGAAAATACTCATAAAGAAGCACCATGCAGATTTTCATCTTATCGAGTAATTTCTAAAATAAAAAACAATTGCTTAACTTTAAAAACACTCGTTGAAGTTAGTAAAACATAGGCCAAAGTTAAACTACAGGATCTTATCGATCACACATCTAAGAGGCTTGTAAAACTACAGGAAAGAGAAATATTAAAATATTTGGATGATAAAAAAAAGAATTTGATGAATTAATACTAACTAATAGTTGGGGTATGAACGGAACATTAAGTCACTCAAAACACTATTAATGTTTTTATAATTCCAATCAAAATAGCCTTTTAAGATTCGGATCAATTGTCACACCAACATCACCGACTATATGTACAATCAGATTCAAACAATATTTTAAGCAATAACCTAATGTCTCAGAGTATTAGATTCTGTAGACCAATTATGCTGGAACATATAAAGGAAAATAAAGAAGCGGTATAAAGGTGGTACCCCTAGAAAAAAGCTATTTTCTTTTATAGTGATAGCAAATTGTTCTAATATCAATTTTTCAATACTAGAAATAAGTACGAATTTAAAAAGTATAATTTTATAACAAAATAGGCATTTTTTAAAGCTGAGTCAGTATTTTTTTACAGTTTCATGAGCAAAATTAGGACAAGCTTGGGACACAATAATTTTAAAACAACTTATGCATATAATATGAAATTTAGTACAATGATATATTATATATATATAAAGGGAATGAGCAAAAAAAAATCTATAAACAGGCTTAAAAACTCATAATGGCGACCAACGTAAAACCTCTATCCAAATACAAAATTGAAATAAGAGAAATCAAATAATGAGTCATTCATTTCTTTCCGCTCAGTTTTTAGGTATATATTTGACGAATGTTTCCAAAAAATTTCAAGTCATACAGTTTTAATATTTATTAAAATATGAAATTTGAAAAACTTAAAATTGCATGAAAATCATATTTCGCAGAAAATGCTATTTAACAACTTAAATACAAAGAAAAACAATACAAACTTTTATTCTAAAATCCAAATTTTTCATCTTTATACTTCAAAAGACCCCTCAAATAATCATCATTGGAAAGAGTATAGAATGCCATATCATTGGAAAGAGTATAGAATGCCATTTAAAAAGTATATATATACTCAATTTTGATTTTTTTTTTTTCATGTTTTTTTTTAGGGGAACCACCTTAAAAATTTAGGAAGAAATTGAAAGAGAAGTTCTTAACTTATACCCTGTCTAAGTTAATCTTTCAGGACACAAGGAAGTTTTTATCAACTATAGTTTTGCTCTTTCAATCACACATGACACCCCCTCCCCCTCAGCCTTCATGAGAGATTTTTTTTGGGACAGCCCTGTTTACATCACGGACACTTCTTCGACACAATTTGTCACGCCACACTTAAAATAATGAGCGATCTAAAAACCTTTAAAAAAGGATTTGTTACAGATTGGCAGGCATTGTGCTATGAAATTTCACCACTACATGCTTGGATTAGGATTTTTGAATCAATTTTACATATTCTACATAAAATTAAAATAAAAACTTAGAAATTAAAAAAGGTTTTAAAAGATCAATATTTAATATGAAAAAAAGTTATTCACGATAGGATGTTTGAAAAATTAGGTTTGAGAGTTAATGAACCAAGAGCTGGCGGATCAGGAACTAGTAATACTGGAAATGTCGACAAGCTTTTTCTGACACTCTATTACTCAGCAAAATTTTAAAAAATGATGAAGAAATTATTATCAGGTTATATAACATTCTAATTGCATTCAATTGCAAAGACCCAATTGATCCGGAAAAAAATTGATAAATACTGCAATGATACATATAAGAAGTTGTTAGAGATATATAATTGGTTCAAGGTCTTAACTTCCATTTTTATTAGTATTAAAAGTATTAGCAAATGTTGGGGAAGTTGTTTATAATTCACCAGTTACACTTGGTTTAGTTGGAGAGGAAGCAGCTAAATCTTGACACAGAATTTATAAAATTGATTGTGAACATCATTCAAGGAAAAAAAAGTAGACAAACAAACTTATTTGACATTTTTATTTGAGGTATACATACTGCTGATCTCCTAATTAGTTAAATCATTAACTGAAAGATTGAAAAGTAAGAAACCTTGCGCCAACCAGAAAACGTTAAAAGTTAGTTAGCAGGTTATTGCGGCGATAGAAAAAATTCATCCGAAATGGAATCAGATGAAATTAATGACTTAGATGAATTATTTTTAAATGTTGACAACGTTGATGAAAATCTAGAATTAGACATAGGTGTAGATGAATAAAGTTCTAAACTGTATAATCTGTATAATGTATAACTTTATATTTGTTTGCCTACTATATAAATATATTAAATATTTAAAAAATAATAAATAAAATATTAAAAAGTTGCTGTGATCCGTTTCAAATCATTGAAATTTGGAGAGAAGAATATCACAAATGTTTGTTTATGAGTTTTTTTATTATTAGTTTTGTTATGATTATTTATTATTAGTTGAGAATTAAAACGACTAACTTTAAATCTCATTTAATAATCTGTTTCATTTCAAAAGATATAACTAATTTAAAAGATATAACTGTAATAAAGTTTTCACCCTCCCCAAAATAAGGGTGTTGTAAACTTTGCATGATCATAACTTTCAGAGAATTACCTTTCATCAAATAATCAAAAGATTATTTGATGAAAGGTAAAACCTGACTTAAGTCTGAACATAACAAGTTTGGAGCATTGAAAAATTGTCCTTTATTGAAACAATACCCGAAAGTATCACATGTAAAAAATCTAGCTTGTGCTCCCAGCGCTCATATGCATCTCCCCCTACACTTGCTGCGTCTAAGAGCTAATTAAACACAAAAATAAAAAACATCTCTATTTTACTCAATCAAGGCCTAATATCCACGTGAATTATTACTCAATATGTCAATATCTTTTTATTACTCATTTTATGAATTTGACAAAAACTTTTTTTATTGAAGATTGTTTTTTGTGAAGTAAAAGGATCATTTTCGAAAGTGTTTTGAAGTATTTTTTAACTTTTATAAAAATCAAGAAAACTTCAAAAATAAAAAGTTATGGGAGATTAGATCTGTTTATTTAATTTTACTTCAAATAGTAAAACTATGGTAGATTAGTTCAATTATGTTAACTAATGGTGTTAAGTATTAAAATGTAGTAAATTTCATTCAGCAAGTTTATAAATATCTTTGTGTATCGATTGATATTGTAATCTTTTGCGCAATTTTAATATTAATCAACCTTTAAAACACTAACTTGAATTAACGCAGTATAGTAAAAAGGTTGTGGCGAGTGAGACCACTGTTTTGAGCGTCGGAAGGTTTCGTTTGTTTAATTATTTTAATCATTACTATAAAGTTAAATTGGGACAATAAAAATATAATAAAATAAAATAGTTTTAGTTAATTTTTCAACAACCGAAAGACTTTTTGAGCAGTATTTAAACTTAAATATTAGATTATATCTTATATATCCAGATTATAATTTTTAAAGATAATTAAAACAGATCTGTCAGCATTGTGGTGCTAAAAAGTTTCCTAATGAAACACATTTTCTATGCTGCCATAATAGAAAGGTAGTTTTGCTTCCACTTTCGCCACTTCCGTCAGCATGATTTAATATTTCATTTGCAAACTAGTTAGTGAAGTGAACTCGTTTGCTCTTGCATTTAAAAACATGGCTGAAGTAGAAGATATGCAAGCAGCTATAGAAGGTCAGGGTTAGGGTTAGTCTCAGTTATAAAAATGTCTTAAAAGGCAGAATAAATGTCGTTAGAATCTCCCTTCACATAATGAAGTTGCAGCTGTATTCGTTGGTGAAGATGGTGCTCCACCTGTTTCCAAGGAAGTTGTTGTTTACCCAAGAAATAATCCTTTAAGAATTATATCAAGTATGTCAGCCAACTTAGATCTTATGGTTTATCCACAACCCTGAACCACTGGTTAGAAATCATGTTACATTATCTCAGTTTTACAATTATAGGCTTTCAGTATGAAAAAACTTCTGTTCAATATTTTATGGCAAGAAACAATTTCAGCCCTATGCTATTGATACATGTTTCAAAATTGAAGGACAGCGTCTTGCTTTTGTCAGAAATAACCAAAACAAACTGAGAAGCGAGCAATCTGATGCCTTACAAGAACATATAAATAACCTTAGAAATGATCATAATGTTAGACCAGGGCGTGTTGTAGTTTTGCCGTCAACTTATGTAGGAAGTCCTAAAGCTTTAAAAGAAAACTTTGAAGAACCTAAGGCTATAATTAAAAAGTATGGTAAACCAGATCTTTTTATTAACTTTATCGGCGCGAGATTACGGAAAATTTATATCCAGGGCAGACTGCAAATGAAAGGCTTGACTTGAATTTACTCAATTATTCAAACTCAAATTAAATAATCTCTTAACTGATGTGTTTCAAGCATGGTGTATTAGGGAAAGTTGTTACTCATGTTCAGGTTATTGAATTTCAAAAGTGAGGTTTGCTACATGTTCATATTTTACTTTATTTTGCAAATAATGATAAGTTGGGTTATGCAATAGTACTAGAATGAAATTTTGTTTTCTTTTAAATAATTATATTAATGCAGAGATTTTGACAGGTGTTTCTGGTGGTAAACGGGTCTTTGTTTCTCGAATTGAGTTGGCTCCATCAAATTCTAATTTATCGTTTGTTCTAAAAGGTCGCCAGTTTCCTGTCATATTGTCTTATTCAAAGGCAACTAGAGCATTTAATAGTGTGTTTTTCAAAATTGATAAACATTCCATTCAAGGTATCAGGCCCGTAGGAACAAAAATTATATTAGAGGGAGGGGGGGCAGAGCTGGATTAAGGGGCCCCGAAATAGTTTTAAGAACCTCTGTTTGTTTTTTTTAGTCATTTTTTCAAATAATTTTTTCAAAAAACTTTTTGTAAATGTTGGCCCAAACCTCACATCACAGATAAATAATTCAAACAAATCATTTAATAACTATTTTACTGACCATACTAGCTTACATCTTGATAATGATCTAAAGTTAGAGAAGTTCGAAGAAGCAAAAAAGTCACTAAAAAAACAAAGCTCCAGGCATTGATGAAATTTCCAGCAATATAGTAATAGATATCTTAACCTTTATAAATGATCCTCTTTTTAATATTTTTAACTCATCAATTCGAACAGGAGTTGTCCCAGAAAAATTAAAGATAGCGAAAATTTTATTAATATTTAAAACTGGAGACACGGCATCACTAACCACGGGCCTGGATATTCAAGGTATCAACCTATGGTAGGTGGAAAATGTTACACAAATAATGTTATATTTTCTAATGTTCTTATTTGATAGTCTTTAGATTTTTCATTTTGAAAAATTCATAGTTTGCAGTCACAGGTTGTGTGTGTGTGTGTGTGTGTGTGTGTGTGTGTGTGTGTGTGTGTGTGTGTGTGTGTGTCATGGCTTTAGTAATTAATATTTAAATTGTACTTTATATTTATTTAAACGTTTTTTTTCCCTAACTGCATAAACCATCTAACCATATTTATAAGAAAAATTTCGATATTTTTTATGAATGAAGTAATATTTATCCGAAAATTCTAATTAAAGTTCTAAAAATTGGAAAAAAAATAACATAACCTTTGAATGATTTAATAAATGTTATATAAAAATGTTTTATTTACAAATATACTTAATTTATAAATGATTGTTGTTTTACTATTAAACACCACATTTTTTTGATAAAAAAATTAAAAAATAACTAACCATTTTTTTTTACTTTGCACGCTGTTATAACCAATTTTAAATAATTGTTAGTGTTGTTAACAATAGTCAATCGTGTAGAGCTATTTGGCGTAAGACTTGCCAAGTGTTGTGACTTGCAGTGCGTGTTGCAGTGCGTGTTGCAGTGCGTGTTGAGCTAAACCATTACCAGCTGGCTATTTTTTATAACTAAAATTCTATTTAAAAAAAAAAAATGGTGTAGAGCGAGATTGACACCCTTGCCAGTCAAGTGGTGTACTTAGCAGAGGTGTGACAGCTGGTGGATAGCACGGCAGAGGTGTTACTGTTGTATATTTAGATTCTGTTATCTAGTTTTATTAATCTGTCAAACTGCTATTAATCTAAATGTTAAAAGCCAAGATAACATTTGATATTACTATAATCTAATTCCTTTTTTTTATCTTACTGTTATTAATAATTTTGCTCTTTGAATGAGATATTGGTTGGTTTTTCATTAAAGAAATCGATTTCAAAATCGATCCCGTTGCCAAAATATTTTCATAATAAAATAACTTTTTTAAATCTATTTTATTTTGAGATGTTTTCAATTTTTTTTTTTAATAATAATTTCCCACTACTATGAAGTTACGTAATTTTTTTGAATACATGTTAAATCACGTCCCGTCCATTAATAAATATTTTTAATTATTATAATATGGTTTTCTTTATAACAGACTGTGCTAGCCCTCAGTCCTGTCGATGGTGGCTTATATACGGCTACTACCGATTTTGAAAAGTACGTTACAAAAGTTGTGCTGTCTTCATCGTTAAATGTTTTCTAAGAAAATTGACAAATGTTGTGTTTTATTTTTGTTTTGTTTGTTTTACTAAATATTTAACTATTTATCATTTATATATCTTAAATAAATTTGTTTTAAAGATATATAAATTTAAGACTCTCTGCTTTTACGGATTTGTTAAAAGGTTTTTCGTAAACATAAGTTAAAATTATTTTTTTTGGAGATCTACCTGTTTTTTAAGCTTTTCAGCCCATCACCTATACAAAAATTAAGGAAAATTTCGATTTAAACTAATAATTTGAACGCAAAATTAAGACGTAGGCAAGGCAAAATATATTCCGAATAATTCGCTAAATATTTTGCGCATTAGTAAAATATATGGTTGGCATACGTTTACAACTAAAAGGTAGGTCGATATATTCGCTAACCATATTTTTTTTATTTTCTATTTAATTTCTGCCGCATTATTAAATAAAATAAAGATAAGTAATAAAACAAAACAAAGTTTCAAAGTTAAAATAAAAACACACACACAAAGGAAACAAAGGTTTTGATGTTATAGGAGCCTAAAGATATAAGTCAACTTTTACATATTTTGACTTTGTTATGCTATATGCATGAAATGCTCGAGCAACGCAAAAGGAAATGTTAGATTAGATCTCTAATGAAGCTAAGATCATAACTTTCTAACATTTTCTGTAACATATTGAAAACGAGTAAAAAATAAGTGAAAGGTGTGATTCAGACCTATCATGACCCGTTTTACGGGTTTGAATTTTCTAGTAACAAATAAATAGCAACCAATTAATGAAAACGTAGCTTTCTTTATAATGATATTGAGTTTTTGAAAGGTTCTGGAGGTTGAGTAAATTTTGGAAAAAATGTTGATGTAAGTAATAAAAGAACAAGTGAAATAACATACAAGATTAAACTTTACTAACAATAAGCAATTAAATTACTTTTTTTGCTTATATTTCGGGAACATCTATTTTGTCAAGAGTTTTAAGGCAATTTCTTATCTCTCTCTTCTATTTGTCAACTTCTGGCAAGCTTTCTATAATCCTCTGATAAAATTGTGTCTAAAATATGCATTCCATCCATCTACATACTAACAATACTTTGTATAAATTAAGACTTTATATACTAGATTCTATTATATTCTAATGGGGAGGTCATATGTTTTTTAATTGTTATGGTAGACATAGTGGCTGCTTTATCAATTTCTCATGGAACCGATGCACCCGACAAGTCAACATCATCTTCACCTAACCATCTGTGCATAACATTTCTCCGTGAGCAATAATTTCCATCAGCTCTCTGTCTTTTGGTAGCCACTTGCATTGGCTTGAAGATGTGTATACCTAAATAGTTTTAACAATTTTTGTTAAAACTGTCTGAGATATTCAAGAATAGTATTATATATATCTAAGGAATGCCTAAAAATTACAATTAGAGACCAAAAAAAATAGTTTTCTCCAAATTTTTTAATGGTTTTAGAGACCTCATCAATGAAGTGCGTTAACAAAAATGTCATTACAATTATGCGTAATTTTTAAGTATTACTTAGATATATATATATAATACAATTTTTGAATGTCTCTCACAGTTTCAACAAAAATTGTTAACACCAATAAGGTATACACATCTTGAAATAAATACATTTATATGAAAAGAGTTAATCTAGTTGGTAAATTTATGATAAGTGCAAAATTTGTCATTTTGTGATAAGTATACAGTTTTGTTATACTTTGTTAGATCTTTCACATGGTCAAAATATGAATGCTATAGTTTTTTTTTTTTTATATAAAAAGTAATTTATTTTTTATTATTACCCGATTTATGGCAACAAATTTTTAAACTCTTTTCAAACTCGCAAAATGTCATACTTGCACTTAGCATAAATACTTAGCTGCTTTATACCATCAAGTATGCTGCATATTTAACTGTTCGCATGCAAAACTTTGAATCAAATCTTTTATTGACAGGGCGGCGAACATATCTTGGTGCTGCAGAAAACAACTTTATGTTACTTACGTTACTGAACAATACTTCATTCCACTTGTGTAATATTTGAACTTCCTGCAAAAAAGTAAACCTTTCCGGCCGGAATTTGTGACTTTTAGATCATTCCGTCGATGTAGCAACACTCCCTTGTAGCAGCAGGATAAAAGATAAAGGATGTAGCAGTAATACCATATATATTGCTCCCTTGTAGCAGCAATATATATGGTATTCGATGTATGTACTAAAGCCAATAAATATTCTTTACGTTTATATTTAAATGTCATCACTTTGAGAAAGCACAACAAGCGAAAAAATAAAATTATTTTAGACCGCTTAACTGTAACTTTTCCTATGTTTTTTTGCAGTAATCGCTTATGTAAGGATTTCTAAAAGTTTATGAATATTGTGGTGCAAATAGTTGCTATCCAGTTTTGGGCAACAAGCGAGCTCGTTTTTTCATTAAGATTGTTACTAGCCTCTGAGAATAGACTTTAAATGAGAGAGATTTTAAATGTTTCTTAACTTTTAAATAGTTAAAAAGTATAGGATGCCTAATACAGTAAAAACTTCAACTTTAACCTAAATGTAAAAATATGAAACAAAAAAATGATTTTAAATAAAAATATTATGCTGGATAAAACTTTTAATAAATAAAATTATAAAAAACATATAAAAATATTTAGATTTAGATAAAATAAAAATCAAACAAATGAAATATATATATATAAATATATATATATATATATATATATATATATTTTTTTTATAATTCACCTCCCCAAGGCCGAGAAGGCCACTACAGATGATGAGGCTACTTGTGGTTATAACCCTCTCTCAAGTCTTTAACTCCGAAACACGAACCTTGACAAACAAGGCCGCTGCCGGGGAGAAACAAGTTGAGCGCGGTACTACCAGGGACGTGGCGGGAATCGAACTCGGAACCCCTCGCACATGAAGCGAGCGCTCTACCACTACACCACTACCGCATTACCACTACACCACTACCGCATATATATATACACATATATATATATATATATATACATATATATATATATATATATATATATATATATATATATATATATATATATATATATATATATATATATATATATATGTATATATATATATATATATATATATATATATATATATATATATATATATATATATATATATATATATATATATATATATATATATATCAGTAGCGTAGTGACAAAAAAAAGGCCTGCCGCAAAAATTTATTCCTGGCCCTTAAATTACTTCTTTGCAAATACCCCCCTCCTCTAGTATCTCTTTTCTGGACAAAAATTATACATAAAATCAAAAATCTTATTTTTAAATACAATTTTGATTTAATTAAATAGAAACTAATATGTTACACTATGCAAGTCTAATGAGTAGAAAATCTAATAAAAGTTTTTTTCTTGTCTTTATAGTTGAAAATTGGTCTATAACACCCCTTAAATGTAATTGAGCTGCTATTTCTGCTTCAGTTGCTATTAGGTATAGTGCAGACAAAATGATTTGCGCAACTGTTGTCCTTAAATGTGTTTTAATGTGCTTAAGGATCTTTTTGCAGTTGTTACGCTAATGGGTAATGTCAAGTATTGTTGGTATTGTTGGTAATGTCAAGTATTGTTGGTATTATACTTTTAAATAAACAACTTATGTCGTAATATATTATTGTGGACACGGGTAAAATGCGGGAATTTTCAATGAGTAAAATGCGGTAAAAAGTGCTGAAAGCCTATTTTGTTGCTTTGCGTTGAATAGATTCAACCAAGGTTTTATAAGTTTTTAAATAAGAAGCCCAAAAAGATACTGTCTATTTATGGTGTGGTCTTATAACACTTTATATAACTTGAGAGCCATACTTTCATCAATAAAAGTGAACGTCTTTTTTGCTTACCAAGAATTTAAAAAGATTTTGAGACAACTGTTCAAAAATGTGTGCTCCGCTTGGCATTACATGAAATAATGACTCCTAAATTACGCATTTTAGTAGAACTTTTTAGGGATTAATTTGTTGTACCTTTTTATTTGATTCCCATTTATTCCAAAATATCTTATTTTAACAAATTATTCTGTTTTGAGGTAGAGAATTAACGCTTTGGCGAAATCGAGGTTACATTAATAAACTGGTGAAATGTTATAGAAGATAAAACAATATCAAAAGTTTCTATTAGATTAGTCCCGCATGATTTATGGTAAAGAAAGTCTTGTTGATTGCTGAGAGGATTTTATTATTGCTAATGTGCTTAAAGATTATGCTCTTAACAAGCATTTTGACTATTTCGCAGGCAACAGAGTTCAGTAAATTAGGTCAATAGTTTACACCAAGTAATTTTTTGTCCGTTTTTTAATAGACCGAACTAAAATTTGCTAATTTCTAGAGAGTGAGTAGCTAATTTCTAGAGACTATACCAGAATTTAAGTATTTATGAAAGATTTTTGTAAATAGAAAAATATTTATAGGGTTTTAGATTGGTAAGTTAATAATGTCTGAAATAGAAAAACCTAAGTTGTCATTAAGTTCATTTAGGTTAGTATCACTTTTTTAACGATGGAAATTATTCAGAGGGATGTAAATATTTTTTCATTTTTCTGTTTTTTCTTTTTGCTTTTAATATTTCAGCATTTACGGAACGATTAAGAAGATAGCAGTTTATTTTAAGTTTATTATTCTTCCATTTAGTTAAGCAGTTGGTATACCAAGCGGATTTTTTTGCTCGGATTAGGTTTTTAATATGTGGAGTAACCCAAGGATCATACTTTTTCTTTGTTTTATTATTAACCTTGGGGATAAACCACGGTTTTATGCAGAAATAAAATATTCCAGTTGATTGATGCAATAAAGTTTGATATTGAATCGTAATCACCTTTGCTGTAACTAAACAACTGAGATTCACTTTTGAAAACAGTTTTAAAATTCCTCAATTGATACTAAAGCGGCCCTTAGTATTATTATCAAATATAGCATAAGAAAAAAGTTATAAAATAGAATCACTGCGGCAGGTAAATAACATATGGTTAACATAAGTCCAACATATGGTTTGAGCAACCATAGGGCGTCTGAACGTAGGAAATGTGATATGTTAAAATTACCGACAATTAAACAGCCATCATAGGGCTTCCTAATTAAGCTATGAGCTAATTTGAAGGATTTAGCAATATATTATATTAAATTAGCATCATTTGATCTATGTTTAACCTTGATAAGTATGTGTTTATTTTTAACTTTTACAAATACCAAAACTTCTTTTCTTTTTGTTTGAGAAAAGTTTTTTAGAACTAATTAACTTAATGAGAGATAAATACATCAGTAATGAAGATAGCTCCACTGCCAGCTCAACGTCCGTCTAAGCAATCTTTTTTTAAAAGTAACTTATTGTTTTAATACAATATTTTACTTTGCTTTAAAACCTTAGGACATTATACTTACCGCTTAACTAAATTGTATATTTATGAGTTATAACAGTTTGTCCTAATTTTTTAGATATAAATAAATAAAAAGTTCTATTATCACTATTTGAAGTATTAGTCAAGATTATTATTAAAGCTAAAAATAATAGTTTGAAAAAGAGTTTTTAGTTCTTAGCTATATAATAGTAGCAAAATTTGCTAATGTTACTATGTTTATATACATGCATATTATTTTTATGAATGACTTTAAAAAAAGACAACTTAAAAAAAAATTTGAAAAATTTGGCTTGGGCCCCTAATAACTCTGGGCCCTTGCTACGCTACATATATGTGTGTGTGTGTAAACTGCCGTTGAAACAGGTGGGAGGAGGGGGTTGGGCGAAGAGCGTAATAACCCATCCCCTCTCCCCAATTTTTAAAAACTTTCTGTTTTTTATAAACATACATACATACATACATACATATATATATATATATATATATATATATATATATATATATATATATATATATATATATATATATATATATGTATATACATATAAAAATATATATATGTATATACATATAAAAATATAAATATATACATATAAAAAAACTTCTGTCTTTTTCATTTAAATTCTGATTCCGGCTGCCTTAGTCCCCTCTAAATTTCCATTTCAACCCCCCATACTTTATTGACTTTCCTACATCACTGCACATATATATATATACATATATATATATATATATATATATATATATATATATATATATATATATATATATATATATATATATATATATATATATATATATATATATATATATATACAACTTTGATGGAGGCTATACTGGAGGTGTGATCTCAAAAAATAACGCCTGATTACTGTGACTCTCTTGTTGCCTCTATGCCTCGAAGAATAGAAGCTGTCCTCAAAGCCGGAGGAAGACATTCGAGGTACTAGAAACTCTTTTCTGATGTGAACTACTTGTTGGTTTCTTCGAAAGTGTGTCATTGACTTATGTGAATGTTGTTTGTTGCGTTTAATTCAATCATATTATCATTAAGTTGAAGTGGTATTACGTTTCTGTCTAAAAACCATAGTGGTCGGATCTTTTTGGCCAGCACTGTATATATATATATACATATATACATATATACATACATATATATACATACATACATACATACATACATACATACATACATACATACATACATACATACATACATACATACATACATACATACATACATACATACATACATACATACATATATACATATATATATATATAAATATATATATATATATATATATATATATATATATACTTAAACTCTGTTATAATTTTCATTAGTTGATTTTGAAATTTGGGCGCGTTTTTTTAGAAACGTGAAATATAAGAATGGAACATCTTAGTTGGATAGCAATCCAAAAGATTAGATTGCAAAAGTTTTAAATAGTGGTATTAATTATAATTAGACCGTAGGCTTAACAGTGTTTTATTATGCCTATTTACCTATTTACTATCTCTGCGAGAAATAAAACATTGGTCTACACCAAACAATTTAATTGCATTAATGCAAATACATAAACAAAAATATTTTCAGCCATATTCAAATGCTTTACCAAAGGGGTAAGATGATACAGTGAATCGATTTGCCCCAAGTGGTCTGTATCAACGTGCCCCTTTAGACCTCGTTGCATTAAATTCGAGTTAAATTTTAACAGAAGCAACGAACAAACAAATGACATATACAAAATCAGTTAGCAATTTTTCTTAAACTTATGGAAGGGTTGATGAGCTAAATATACTTCCCTTTTTTGTAAAATTTCTTACGGAACACGTTGTCAGTTTTTTTCGAAAGTTACTCGATTTACAAAATGTTTCCCAGCTTGGTCAATTTTGAAATAAACGGAAATCTTTTTACATCGGACGTTAGGAAACTAAAAAGATATTTCCCGTTCCAAATCTTATTTGCGCAGTTAGTGTAATAGCTGTTTTATTAGCTTTGTATTAATTTGCCCCCGTATCAACTTGCCCCACTCTTCCCTATATATATATATATATATATATATATATATATATATATATATATATATATATATATATATAAATATATATATATATATATATATATGTAAATAAATATATATATATATATATATATATATATACACACACGAAGGTACGAATGGTGCAAGAAAAGAACAGCAAATACAAGTTTTTCGCAAACTGAGATAAATCAAATTCAATTTTCAAAGACTCCTTTTACCCTTTGTTTTACAAAAAATAGCTTTGTCTAGATTTGTTATTTTTTATTGACCTTAAAATGAAAAAAAAAAAAGTACTAAATTTAATTTTTTGAAAAAACTGTTTATGTAAAAGTTGAAGCTTCAATCTTCTTTTGATTAGAGCGCAGGCTTCAAAATCTAGAAGACCAAGGTTCGATGTCTGTTACAGTAGTATAAACCATAGCAAAGAAGTTGGTAAAAAAGGCGGCGTGAACTTTCTTGTTTAATAACTTATTTTAATCCCCAGTGACAAGACCGTCATTTCTTTTTAGTAAATAAAGAAAATAAAAAAATAAAAAGCAATAGTAAATAAAATAGGATTTTAAATAAGTAACGAGCCTTAAAATTACCTCCAATATCAAATGCGTTACACATATTGTATCCCTAACTTAAAGTAACTTAAATAAATCTAAAGAAAAATAGCAACGCTAAATTTTGAAATAATATTGATGCTGATGGGTTATTAAGTTTCCATAAAATGTAGCTAGTAAAAATGAAAAAGTTAAAACTTCAAGGTTCGGGAGCAACCCTATAAGCTGCCTAAATATTACCAAAAAAATTTGTCTTAAGAAAGACAAATTTTTTGTTTTTTCCTGCCACCACATTTCTACTTCCTACTTCATGTTCTCTCTTTAACAAACAACTGGAAATTTTTAAAAAAGCTTAAAATTTCTATAAACAAAACACCGGTAAAAATTAGTTGCGTAATGTCATGATAAAGATACTTGCGTCATTAATGTGCTCAGGAAATTGTTCCTAATAACCTGCAGATGATCTGAATAAAAAATGTCTAAAACTTTATTAAGATTACATTTAATAATCACGTCCTGCTTTTTCAGAAGGTACTGCTGTGGAGGCAAAAAAAAAAAGAAGGAAAAGGCCGTAGCTAGAAAAGACTTTAAAATTCTATTTTAACAATTAAAAGTTTTTTTGCTATATTCAACTTTATGCTATAAAACATCATTTAAAATGTGATACTACTGTGTAAAAAATTTATCTTGTCAAAGGAAACAAACCAAGTCGAGTAAATAATATCTAGAGAAAGAGGTAAAACAGTAACAGTGTGTTACATTGTCTCTGCAGCTGGTCTAGCAATACCCCCTGTTATTGTTTTTCTAAGAAAATTATTTAGAAACCAACCAATGAGAGGAGCGCCAGAAGGTTCTATTTGATTAGCCAATCAATCTGGATGGATGAATGGTGAAATATTCACAGAATATTAGTGACAGAAATTTGCTCTTATGATATCATATAGATATGTATATGGTGATGACATTTTTTTTACCATCAGATAGAGATGTGCCTAAAAAACCATGCAATGAAGGCTCATGTGAAAAATCCATTATAAATGTTATTCTTTCAGATATCTCAGGTTTACGTTTGCAACATGAAGCAGTAAAAGAAAACTCCACTTTATTTTTCCTGAAATTGTACTTTTTCATGTATAGCATTTATTTGGCGTTTTATAAAGTTATTCCGTCTTTTGTTTATTAAAAAAAAGCTTAAAATTTCAATAAAACATAGTCACAAGAAATAGATTTTCTATTTTCTATTTCATGAATAAAAATCAAAACAACGATAGAAATTTTTTACGCATGTCACGATAGAGCACCTAGTAATTGCTTCCTTAGGTAGTTAGTTAAGTACGCGTTTGACACACATTAATGAGACAATTTTTTTTTTCTTTTTAATTTTACATTTAAACTTTTATTTTCTTATAAAACAATTAACGAGGTTAGGATCCTAATAGGCTGCGAATGGTCTATAAAAAATAAGTATAGAAATGGTCGGTGTGGAATAGACTTACCATGAACCGTATTATTCGGGTCATGATAAGCTCATTATTCCACATATTTTTATGTCTAATTAGAAATGTTTTTTAAACTTTTCATAGTGGTTGTAATTAATCAACACATTTCAAGCGGTTGTTTTCAATATTATTTAGAATACCCGTTTCAGGTACTAATACCCGAACCGCTGATAAATAGCGAAAGAACCAAAGCAACAAAATTTTTAGGGATACTTATCGATGAGAATATTTCATGGGAAGCCCACATAAACTTTTTAAAAACTAAAATAAGAAACAATATTTGTATGCTTTACAAAGCTAGACCGATATTACCCCAAAAAAATCTAAATCAACTCTATTTCTCTTTCATTCAAACCTATTATACGTATGGTAATATGGCATGGGCGAGTACCCATAGATTCAACCTAGTGGCACTCTATCAACATCAAAAACATGCTGCAAGAATTGTATTTAATAAAGATTTATTTATGCTGAACCTTTGCTAAAACTTCTTAATGCACTAAGCCCCTATAAAATTAACATCTATCAAAACTTGTTGTTCATGCTTAAATATAAACTTGGACTTCTCCCATCACATTTTTCAAAAGAGTTTTTTAAATGCAATAGAAATAGATATGATACTCGAAGAACAGGAAATTTTAATGAATCAAATAAAGAAACAAAGCTATCACGTTTCTCTATTTTGTATCGCGCCCCTTACCTCTACAACAAACTAATATCTAAAAATACTACAATTACAAAATTGCATTACCCAAATTCTCTGAAATACTGTTAAAAAAACTTGTTCTAGACATAAACAATTTCACGAGTGTATATTAAAACAAATAGCTAAAAAAAACCCTAAAAGACCAACTTCAAAACAAAGTATATGTTAGATTTTGTTTATATTTCGAACATGTCTGTCAATATATTAAGTATAACAAGCCATCTAATTATATATTTATGTGTATCAAATACAGCTCTTTTTTCTTTTTAATTATCTTATAGCTTTTTATATGTGACTCTAATGCCACCATGAGACTTTGGTTAACTGGAATTGTTTAATGAATTAAGTATACAAAAATATTGCAACTAAAAGCGCTTTCTTGATGACAAGACCACACGGTCTTTTGCAAATTTCCCGCGTTCTTTTAACGGCGTTACTTTTTAATATTTATTATTTGTGCTAAATTTATTGTTTGTACTGAAAAAAAGTTCCTATTATATATGTACGATATTTTATTTTATACATCGAATCAGTTTAAATTAAATACATCGAATCAGTTTAAATTAAATACAACGAATCAGTTTAAATTTATGATCACGTATTTCTAAAGTTTTAATAAAAGAACAAAAAACAAACAAACAAAAAAAAAGCATTTTTTTATTCATAACTCTAAAATTTATTAAACATTAAAATAATGGTAGACATACCAAGACCCGTTAGCATGAACGATTTGAAATTCTAAAAACTGCGTAAATTGTTAACATTCGAAAAGAGAAATCAAATTTTAGCGATTTTATCGTTGCTTAAATATGCCGCGTAAATTGTATTGATTTGTAATGTATTAAAAAATGTAATTAGAAATTCTTAAAACCTAACAAGATATGTTATAATAGTTCTGAAAAAAGGGTTTTATGAAATACTTTATTTTAAAGTGAAATAAGGGTATGTACTTAACTAGCTAAATTATTTTGAATTTTGATTTTCAGTTCTCACAATATTCATGTTGAATTCGTGGATTTCGTAAATTTCGTATATCTCATGTAAGACCGATATGAATTTGTATAAATTGTTCATTGCCGCCAAATTCTGGTAAAAAGCATCTTTCAAAGCTGTGTTTGGATTATATTTATTGCTTGCAAATTTTTTATTACAATTTTTGCTTATGTAAATAAATAAGAAGTATTTTTAAACGTTTTAGCACTCTTATCAATAAAAAAAGAAAAATAATATTTTTCCAATCAATATCTGATTTCAGCGTTAGCTATATTATAACCTATAAAGAGATGTTTTTAGTGAAATATTCCATTACACCTGATGTTAAGCATATCCAAGGCATTAGCGTGATTCTGAAGTTAGATACTGGTTTAAAAATAGTACATTTAGTGCGGGTATTAATAAAATATCTTATTTACGCTTTTTTATTTTATTTATCATTGTTTAAATTAATTGACATGATTTTTATGACTATGATTAATAGTATGAAGTTAATCTTTTGAAAAAAAAATTGTTTTCAGAATCTTATAAAATCATTTAACTCTTTTTAAAGAATAGTCGTAATTACAATAATAACAAATAATGATATTGAAAACCTTGTTGAAATAATATGATACATTGACTGAGGGTTTAGGCAGGTGCTATTGAGATATGAAGGATGATAATTATATATATATATATATATATATATATATATATATATATATATATATATATAATATATTTTTAATTATTAAATGCTTTTTATTCTATTAGTGTATTGTGTTCATTTTTAAATTAGACAGAATAATAAATATCATTGCAAGAGCAATGACATATTATTGACAATACTATTGTAATTATGTGTGTGTATACTTATATATACGTATTTTTGTCATATATTAATGACATATTATATAACCTTTTTAGGGGTGCCACAAGACCCTTAAACATCAAACAGGTCCATAATATTATTAAAAAAAAGTTTTTCAAAAGTATATCATGTTGGGCTCAAATGAAACAAAATTATATAAAAATTATTGAGAAAAAATAAAAAACATTGAGAAAAAAAATTATAATTAAAATAATCATGTTGAATTACCTTTTTTCGTTTTAAGTTAAAAAATGTCATTTTCTGTTTACTAAAATCTAAAATAATAGTTTATTTATAAAATGATTTATATTTTTGAATTTTTTTTTATAATTTCACTTCATTTAAGAGCCTACATGACACCACTAAAAATATTTTTTATTCAAAAATTTTTTAAATCCAGTATTATTTGTTATATAGAACACTTTAAGTGGGTAAGAGCAGACTTTTTTTTAAGAACTATTCAAGGACCACCCTAATGTATATATATGCAAGTTTTAAAATTGCACTGAAAAAGTTTCAAAGGGGAGAGCTTATAAGTAATGGCTTTTGTAAATAAAACTTAAAATGAATGAGTTCGATACTTTTAAAATTATTTTTGTATTACTAAATTCAAATTTAAATGAGCAAATTTTTATAATTGTTATAAAAAAAATTGTATTTTAGTTAATAAATATGCGTGTACTTAATGTTTTCCCTTTAAGTCTTATTTTACATACTAATCTAAAGATGCACTATAAAAATGTTGTGTATCAAGTTTATTTTTAGAATAAATAGATTGTATGCAATCTATTTAATTTTCAGAAGAAATGGATTGTATGCAATCTATTTAATTTTTAGAAGAAATAGATTGTATGCAATCTATTTATTCTAAAAATGAAAGAACTTAAATTTTAAATATTTTTAAAAAAATTTTCTATTAAAAGTATAAAACTTAAAGTTTAAATTTTTAAAAACTATTAAAGCTCTATAGTTCTTTGTTGTTGTCTTTTTTTTTTTTTTTTTTACAGCTTTTTCAATATGGTTTTTAACGAAATTCTTATGATGGTCATTTCAACTTATCGAGTTTATTTAAAAATAATCATGTCAACACATTAAATAAAAAAAAAGGTTTTTATGATTGATTATGATAGAATAAATTCAGAATTATATAAAAACATAGGTCTGAAAACCTGAGGAAAATGCAATCTTTTTTATACTTGGTTAAAATTAAATTCCTTTTCAATAAAAGCTTTAAAAAAGCCTGGTTTCTATCAACACTTTAATGCAAAATGCATTTCTGATTGATCTCTGACCCTAACCCTAACCCTGACCCAAACTATGTACATTTAATTACGCCAATCCCTATTTGTCAGTCGATATATGTACATTTAATAGTGCCAATATCGATATGTTTATTTATAATAATAATCGATATATATATATATATTTAATTGCGCCATTCCCTAATTGTCAGTCTATATGTATGTATATCTTAAAATATGAATTGAGTTTAAATATGTTTAAATTTTGACAACAATAAAAACCACAAACCGGTTTTTATTGTTGCCAAAATTGCCCCTCAAATATTTGCTTGGCCGTAGTTAGTGTTTTTAAAATTTGAAAAGGCAAAAACATGTAAAAGCACTCCACAACAAGAGTATTATTATTTTAATTTTTTGTAACAGATATTAAAATGTCAGGTTAAATGTCATGTAGAGTGGAATACTGCCTCTTTAAAACTTTAGCAGACTTAGGCAAAAAACTGATAAATATGCTAAACTGGCCATATTACCCTACAGTGGCCGCATTACCCCATCTGACGGTATATAATTTAACTTTAAGAATGCTTGATTAACTATTCCTTCTTTCAAGGGACGAGTTTAAGACTACAAGTTTAAGTATAAGATCAAATTAACCAGTTTTTAAGCAACAATGATTTAAATTCATATATATATATATATATATATATATATATATATATATATATATATATATATGTATATACACAAACACACACATATATATATTTATTTATTAGTGATCTAATATTTTAATGATTTGTTTTAAGGTTCTAATCAAGGATGAGTGATAGTGAGTTACCTACCAAAAAATCAAAATTGGAGGGCGGAGGAAGTAATGGATCTTTTGATACGAAATGGAGAGAAGTAGTACAAGAAATTGAATCAGTTAGTGGTAAAGAAATTCTTTTAATTGAGAATATCCCATCACAATTAGATTCTTCGAAAATAACAAAAGAATTCATACTTTCTATGGATCACTTTTTGCTTGACAAAGATTTATGTAGAAGTGTTATGAAAAAGCGTGATGATTCATTAAAGATAATCTATGGATGGAAAAATGGAAGTACTTCATGTGGGACTCACATTTGGAATAATGTTATGGTTCCAGATGTCAAAAAAGGAATTTCTCTTATTGAAGAAAAAGAATGGAAAAAAGCATTTGCACTGTTTTTGGGTTTACACTTATTTGCTATGCAAGAAACTGATTGGTTAGCAGATAATGAGTTTTACACTAATTTTGATTTGTTCCGTAAATGGTTTAATGATTATAGCAGTGGATGGGAAAAGCTCCTTGCTCAAACTGATGATACTCTAGGTATTGCATGTAAAAGTGGAAGAGAAGAAGGCTATCGACCAATATTAAATAAAATTTTGTTGGATTGGGAAACAGAGACAAATATATTAATAAAAGATATTTTTGATGAATATGCGCATGATGAGAAAGCTAGAGTAAGAATTTTTACTGAAGAAGGTTTTAGTGATGATGATGAAGAAGATGACGAAGATGTTGAAGATGAAGATGATGAAGATAATTCTGATGATTTTAGCAGTGATGACGAGGAAGATGATGATGTTGAAAATTAAGAATTTCAATAGAATTTTAAAAAAATATACTTTTTATGATATTGAAATACTGAAACAATAGGAAATTAAAATTGGTTTTTATTTTTAGTGCTTTATTAATAGAAGCAATATTATATAAATCTATACTTGTTAACATTTTATAATTATCTTTCTAGTTTATTTATTTTTTTTATTTATACTTTAAAACATTCTTCACTGAAAATAGAAATAATTTTAGTGTTAAAAAAGTTTTCACAACTTAAAAATAAATTTCATCATTTTTAATTTAATACTTTTTTTAAATAATTTTTACTATCTCTGGTTACTTTGTTGTTTTTAAAATGCTTCAAATCTTTTTATTGTATTTGTTTTATCACAAAAATAATAGCTTACAAAATTTATATTTTGTTTCTTTAAGTATAGCATAATTTATTTTTAAAGCATACAATATTTGTATTATTTATTTAAAAGAGTTGATTGCTTTTTTAAATTACATTTTACGTTAACAAATATTGTTATTTTTTTTAAGTACCAAGAAGAGTCAATATTAGCTTTTGTGTTTTTTAGTTGGAATTAAGCATTTGCAACTTTTAGGTCATTTTATTTAAAATGGGCATATTTTTTATTATTATATTTAAAGTATAATTAAAACTCCGTTTTTATAATTACAGTTTTATTTAAAATATATTCAAAACTCAAATGGACTAAAGTATTTGAAAATTTATTTTAAAGCATATTTTTGCATTTTAATGCCTAACGCTAAATAAATAAATTTTATTATAGGTGGTTTTCAAAGTTGGATTAGCTTTTTTTGTTAGAAATAGTATTTGCTATTTATTTTCTTATTTTTGCTTTAAAAATTCTTTAAATAGCAGCGATATTTTAACAAAAATTTATGCTTAAATGTTAAAAAGCGTTAAAAAAACCTTTTTCTTATGCTATGGTTATATGCTAAAAGCATAAGAATAATATCAAACACTTCCTGATTCGTGTTTTTTAAAAAACTTATTCTTATTTTATTCTTAGGCATAAGAAAATTATTATCAGGGGCTATTACAGGTGAACAATTTGGATGGCAATACCTCTTGTGCTGGTGTGTGCCATAAGTATGTTTGATGGAAATAATACATGCTGTTAAAAAAAAAACTTGACCAAATAGGTTCAACACTGTTAAAAAGGGTCTAGAATACTCCCTGATTAAATAATTTGATTCGAATCATTGGTAATAGTTCTACATTTATTCCCATGATATTTTTATTGGTTTAATTGTAGTTCGAAGCTAACATCTGAATAATTTTATAAAATACAAACAAATAAAAGTGAAACTTTATGATTAAAAACTATGACATCTGTTAAAAAGCTAAATAAATAATTTTTATTGTTGTATTTGGTTATATAAATCATCAATATCATCACTGATGACATAAAACTAAAATAGCCACCTGTGAAGTCTTCAGTATATATCAATCTAGAGTTTGGGCAGTAGCAATCAACATATGATTTATCAATGTATATATATATATATATATATATATATATATATATATATATATATATATATATGTATATATATATAATATATATATATATATATATATATAATATATATATATATAATATATATATAATATATATATATATAATATATATATATATAATATATATATATATATATATATATATATGTGTATATATATATATGTGTGTATATATATATATATATATATATATATATATATATATATATATATATATATATATAATGAATTTTGATTAAAATATATATATATATATGTATAAATTTTGATTAAAATATATAATTACAGAGTATGAATATTTAAAGAGCATTTGTTTTTCTTTTTATTAATTCAGATTTATTAAAAAAATATGCCTGGATTGACATCTAATGAAAGTTTTTCTCAAAATTCCAATATATCAAGTCCATCACTTGATTTAAATAGTTTTGATGACAACAACTCCACACTTGTACATAGTGATAACATCAACGATGAAAGTGATGATATAAATACATCTTTTTCAAGTCAAAATAGCCATAGTCAAGATTCACTGGGTCAAAGACTTCAAACTTCACCAAGCTTTATAAGTCCTATTACAGTATCTAGCCAACATGAGGCTTCTAGTGAATTAATTGAAAACACAAGTACTGCTTATAGAAATAAAAAGGTTTTAACATTGACTTATTCATTTACATAATTATAAAATTATTATTTATAATGTTAATATTAGGGTAGTATAATATTTATGATTTATATTGTTAATAAAATACAAATAGCTATTTATATAAGATTGTAAATGATATAAAGTTTAATTATCAGTTTCATTTAACTTATTATGTGCAAAACTTATATTATCATGATGTCTGCCATCTATATAGATAACCATTTTTGTTCATTTTTTTTTTCTCTTATTATTTA
This sequence comes from Hydra vulgaris, assembly GCF_038396675.1. Lineage (NCBI taxonomy): Eukaryota > Metazoa > Cnidaria > Hydrozoa > Anthoathecata > Hydridae > Hydra > Hydra vulgaris. The sequence goes on along the minus strand of NC_088920.1, from coordinate 50,173,439 downwards.
AAAGAAAGTAAAGGAAAAGCTGGGGAAGCTGTAAGTCAGAAAAGTTATTATTAATTTTTTTAACTTCAATCACATCAGCTTTTAAATAATTTAGGAAAAAAAAAGAAAATTGTTCTAAATATATTTTTCAAAAATGATTAGTAAATGTGATGTTAAAGCAGTATCACATTCAAAAACACTTTAAGAAGTAGCGTACCAAAGGGTTTGTTAGGTTTAAAGTTAAGAGAAATTTTCCACATTTTATACCTGCATTTTATGTTGAAAATTTCCGCATTTCTGCATTATACCTGTGTCCATAATTACATATTTTGATATAAATTGATCATTCACTAATATATTCACAGTACTTATGTTATACTTTGCAATACCTGTTACTGTGGCAACTACAAAGAGAACTTTAAGCACATGTTATATTTTACAATACCTGTTTCCATGGCAATTACAAAATGAAAGTTAAGCACATTAAAAAGAATTAAAACACGTTTAAAGACAATGATGGTGCATGACTGTTTTTCTGCGCTTAGCTATTGAAGCAGAATCAGCAGCTCAATTAAATTTAAAAGATAATATAGACCAATTGGCAGCTAGGAAGGCATGAAAGACAACACTTTCATTAGATTTTCAATATACTAGACTTATACTCTATTTTATACTGGTTTCTGTCATTAAATTAAAATTGTGAATAAGAAAAAGTTTGTTGTTTTCATGTATAATTTTTTTTTGCCAAAAAAGAGGGGGAGGGAAGAAATGAAATTTAGGTTGGAGTAATGTAGTCCGTATATACATTGAATATTCTTTTGACTTTAATTATGATTTCGCACCTGATTTTATTTAGAGGGTTATTTAATTTTTTTAAATTTACTTCTAGCAATCTAATATCATTTCTTTTGTATATGACTTCTTCACCTTTTTTGTTTTCACCGTAATTTATATTTTCTTCTAATTGAACCAGGGTTTAGCTATTTATAAGATATAATGGTTTCTTTCAAGGAACATTGTTGTTTTTTATTAATTGTTATTTTTTAAGTTATGTTTGTTTTTTACTTTCACTGATTGGTTTGGTGACATGTTTCTTGTTAAATCCGAAGCAACACTCAGTTATCATTACTACCTCTTTATAGGTATCACAATATCACATTCAAAAAAGACTCTTTGTGATACAACTTAGATAAGGTGTTATTTGTTGAGGAATGCCTTAAACTATGGCCCACAACTTCGCTTTGTTGAAGGATACAAGGTAATATGTAAAAGAATATTAGGAAATTGTGGTTAATCTGTTTGTTCAACTTCAGATTTATTAAAAGCTCGAAAATTTGTTTAAAAAAAATTGTTTAGAAGTTTTATGTTTTTTCTTTAGAAAATTTTCTCAGAAAAAAGCAGCAGCAAAAAATATTTTTTTGTTTTGTTGTTTTTGCAATAAATGAGAAATGATGCGCTTTTTAGATAATGAATAATTTCTTTTTTTAATGTTTAGATGTTGTTTTGCTATTTATGCAGTTGTTATTTGAATAAAATTTTAACTAAGTACATAATTTTTTTAAATGTATTCTGTTTTATACGGTTTTATAGTCTTAGTTTAACCCATATTTTAATAATAAAATAACACATAATAAGTTTGATTACTTTCTTGGTTTTATCATACTTTAAAACAGCAAGTTAGCTTTTTTTTTTTTAATTTTGAGCTTAGAAAAATGCTGCAACAGGTTTCCCTGTATAACCTACAGGTTTTGGCAGCCTTATCTACTTCATACTCTAATTTTATTCATATCAATATATAAAAAATTTATTAAATACTATTATTTTATTCATATCAATATATAAAAATATATACTTCTGACATTTTAAATAAATTACCAATTCTTTAAATATATGACTTTGACTAGGTGAGCAATCGGCATATTTCAAATCGCGTAACTGCAAAACCAAATTACTTTGATGCATCGCCTATTGCAGCAACGAATGTGACCAAATCATCTAATAATAAATCTCAATCTACCGCAGTGAAAATGGTGGATTCAGATGATGAAGATAAAATTGATGACAGGTATTTTGTTATATATTTTGTTGAAAAAATCCATATTTTAATGTTCTAATATCTGCTTTATTAGACCTAGTTGATTTTCTTTCACTTTATTAAAGAAATATTCATGTGCCATGTATATAGAGTATAGGACAAGCTTGGTCCTTAAAATCCAGGTATGTAGTTAGGCTAGGGTGTTTGAAAAAACAACATTAAAAAAAATATCTTCTGGTACCTTCCTAATGTGTTTTGTATGATAAAATAATACTGGATTTAAAATTTTTTTGAATAAAAAATATTTTTAGGGATAGCTTAAGACTAAGGCTGTCAACAGGTACTTTAAAAACATTAACTGTAATATAATAGTTTACAATATTAATATGGTATATGAAAGAAGATCATAAAGATCCTGTTGTTAAAAATTTTAATAGTTACGATTTCTTTATCACCATCAGAATTTCTGAAAAAATTCAATATAACATTTGAAAAGTTATTTGAGTATTTAATTTAGATACCTACTTATTATTACTCAATGATTTTTATTATTACTCCTGTGTATAATGCTTTCCTTTATATAAAACAGAAACTTACCCAAATCATTAATTTGTCTCTCAACAAAAATCTTCAAAAATCTGATACATGGCAGGTATAATTATGCTATTTTAGCCCAAAAGAACATGTGCATACATGCAACTTCAGTATCATCAGAATATGCTTTCTAAACTACTAGGCATGTGGTCAATCAAGGACCCACATCTTAGGCATCCGAAACAGTGAAGACCATAGTATTTCTCAACCCTAATTGGGACTTGTGTAACATGGACACTTAGATTAAAATAATAAGTGACATGATTGATTTAAAATTTTTTGTTGACTGTTGAAAGAAAAACTTTTATAAAAAATATTTTTTTAACAGGTACCTGCCTGTTCATTTGACAGGTACAGGGGCAGGCATTTTCACAGTTTTTGACAGCACTACTTGAACATTTAACAAGCCTCTAAAGTTATTAATAAATTTTTTTTTTTGACAAGAAATGAAAATAGTGCATTTTTACAGGGTTTTTTTATTATAATTTTTTATGCCGTGGTTCACACACAACTGCATGTGTACATGGCGCTACAAATTGTTTTTTTTTTATGAACATTGGCGCTCGTATCTTTATTTATTAGTGAATGTCAAATTTAAAAGATATATGTCGAATAAGGTAGTTTTATTTTCAAATAATTTTTGTTTTAGTTAATAGGTTATTAGATATATCAAAGGTGCTTAATGCATTTAATCAATTTTTATTTTTTCAAAACAATTTTTTACGCATTTGCAAAGTGTGCACAAATTAATAATAATTAATATGCAAAGATTTAATTGCTCAAATCAATATAATTAATATGACCTAATGATTGTAAACTGATATCCATTGATACTAAATAGTGAGTTTTTTACAAATTAGTTCGTTAAGTTTATTTACTAATAAAAAAACATGAAGAAATTAAATAAAAGAACTAAAAGTAAACTAAAAGTTGTTTTCACATTTCTTTTTTCAAAACTTTAAAAAATAATATATTAAATATTTAATAATAAGTTAATAAAAATATCATCTTATTGGTGTTGTTAAATGCAAAATAAAAAATTAAAACTACAGTAAACATTATAATTCTATAAATTCTATTAGATTTTACATGTTTCAGAAAAACTTAAAAATTCTTTTCAAAAGTTTTCAAAGTGTTTTTAATAAGCAAATGAACATTACTTCACTTTAAGGAAAATAAGATTTTAAAGTAAGCGTGCTTTAGGAGAAAGCAATTATAATGTTTAAGCATGGTTTCTTTCAAAGTAATTGCAAATCCATTGATTTTTAGTAAAGTTTTGCATGTTTTTGTAAACGTATGCAAAAACTATGCTAAAACATAATTATTTCCTTCAGTAGTGTACTTAGTTATTTTACTTAAAAGTAATTGAAGAAATTGCTATTGAAGAAAATGCTATTGAAGAAAGCATAGTCATAGTATTTAACTAGTCTGGAAATGCGGGTCATTTTTTTATAACACTTAAGTTCCTCTCTATACTAGTGCTCAGTAGGGCTTCTCATTTCCCGCAATTTTCAAATCCCGGGATTCCGGGATAAAAAATTTTGTATTCCCGGAATCCCGGCAATTTTTTATAAGCACAAATTAAAAGAAAAAATTATCTTATAAATATAAAAATAACACAAAAATCAGTTTTAATTCAAGATCATAAACAAAAAATACATAATAATTATGAAAATAAAATAAACAAAACAAAAACAAACTTCATGAAAGTTATTATAATTAATTATTTTTAAAAAAGTTTTTTAAAAAGCACAAATAATTAATAGAGTTATCACTTAATGATGACCGCATTTTTGTGACAAATAGACCAGCAGCAGAAAAAGCTCTTTCAGATTCAACCAAAGTCGATGGGATGGTCATCAAAGCATTAAATAATTTGTCCAAATTACTGGTGCGCTCTCCGGTAATTTCAAAAATATTCATTTCTTTTATGATGTTTTTAACATCATAGGAAATGTATTCTGCACTCTCGATTCGCGTTACATTCAAAATTGCATCATCCAATTTCTGTTGGAGGTTAGAAGACCTAGTTAAGTGAATTGGCTCTTCTAACATTAAAGCACCAGCCTCATCATCACTACTATTAATTATTTCTTCGATATCAGCAGAAGTACTTCTTGCGCCAGTATCCGAATCCGAAATAAAAAGTTTAGCAAATAATTTCTTAGCTGTAGAATATAATGCAGATTTAGAAGGCAATGTCATTACCGAATCTATTTCCGATGGATATTGATAATTTTTCGGATTATTTAAATACTTAACTAAACCAATTAAATTTTTATTCCGTCGTTCGACTATTCTCTGTCGCACAGATTGAAGCATTTTAGAAGAAAAACTATTTTTATTCTTGCTCAAGTCATCCAGTATGAATAATAATACACCCTCTGCTTCAAGTAGTGTGGTGTTTCTTCGGCCAAGTCTTTCAATGCCAATTTTTAGTGGTTGCAACGCTGTTATTACAACGTTAATTAGTAAATATTCTTGCTCCGAAATGTTGTCAATATTAAGAGTTCGCAATTTTAAGTCCGTTAAGGCTTTCAATATACAAGTTTTTAAGGCAATAAATCGTTCGAGCATTGCAAGAAGGCTGTTCCACCTTGTTTTTACATCCAGTATCAACTTAAGTTCTTTATTGTACTCAATTCTAACGTATTTTTGGAGAATTTCATTTTTAAGTGATGATTTACGAAACATTCGCACCATTTTTCGGACTTTCTGAATTATTTGAGCAATACTAACATTATCTTGTAGCTCATCATTGAATTCTACGTTTCTTAAATTAAATAAATCGCCGTATTGACTTGATTGACAATCAAATAAAGTTACATACTCGCTGTCGATCTCTTCATTCTCGTTCTCACTCTCATCATCTTCACTATTATTGTCTTCTTCCAGATTTTGACTATCAAATTCGTTATGCTCACTATCTGATGCATCTAAATTTCTAGCTTTTTTGTAGAGAACATCTCAAACTGATAAATGCAGACCATGTGCATAACATAATTGGTGCTCAATACCGCTTAATCTTCCAAATTTTTTCATAACTGATGCACCGTCAGTTACACTAGAAATTATATGGTTCTTTGTAGATAAATTAAATTCCGATAATTTAGTTTCAACCATATCAACTATTTTTTCCGCAGGAAGTGCACCGAATATTCTAATCATGCCCAGGTTCCAAAACTTAGTTAAGGAATGCACATTTATATTCATATAGCGACGGTTTTTTAACGAAGTGTATTCGTCCATCGAAATAGAGAATCTTGCGCCATCTGAAATTAGCATAGTCATTTCCTTAATCACAACTTGTTTTGCTAAATGGTATTGGCTTTTTACCATACTCATAACATGTGAAGGGTTTTTAGGTAATATCATACCTTTATCAGATAAAGTTTTTCTTATATATTCGGATTTTGTAATGCTATTAATAGAAAATCCATCGACTGCAGCCATCTTTGAAACAATTTCTTCAATAGATTTCTCTTTTACAAACGAAGTGATTTTACGTTGGACATTTCCTAATTTAAAAGCTGTGTTTTCTTCATGTGGTCTTTTCTTATTAACTTCAATTTCAATTTCCTTGTGAACATTTTTTAAATGACGAAGAAGTCCACTTGTAGAGAATCCTTTACACATTATTGTTGCTTTGCATTTATTGCAAATAGCTGATTCTGTTTTTTTTTTCGCGTGTAAAATATTTCCAAACTTTTGATCCACTTTCACTTGCCATGATAGGGTTATCTAATTTGATATTTTACATTATAGCAATGAAAAATGAATTAAATACTGCATTATAAAAAATTTGTTATAAAAAATTTAACAACTTACAATTTGCTTTCTGATCCTGAAACTTCGATTAAATCAATAAATCAATTAATTCTATCTAGCTAATATATAAACCTAAACGAAAATTTATTGCCATCTATATTATGTTTTTTAATTAAGCGAAAATCCCGGGAAATTTGGGTCGAAATCCCGGGATTGCGGGATGCAATTTTACTACTGGGATCCCGTTTGAGAAGCCCTAGTGCTCAGCCTACTATTGAGTCATGCTTAAAAAAAAAAAAAAGAAGCTAAAAGCAAGTAAAAATTGTTTGTATTATTTACAAGACAATGTTATTAGATTTTTTCAAAAATAAAAAAATATATTTTTTACAAAATATGTGTAAAATATTAGTGGTGTCATTAATATTTTAAAATTGAAAAGTAAATTAAATTATTTTTGTTTTTCAATCTTGTATTGCTATATTAAAAAGTTACTACACCATAACATTATTAAATATACAGTAAGTATTTATTTTACTACTTCAGGAGTTAATTATATACCAATAATTTTTTTTTTAATATATGGCTATGACAATAGCTGTTTTAGTAGGTTTAAGTCATCTGACGTTCTCTTTAATGTTCTTGTTTCAAAATAAATGGTGGTTTTTAATTGGTGTACTCTATATATCAATTTAGTTTGACTTTTTTAAATCTTGAGCATAATATAAGACTTTTTTAAATCTTTTGCAATATATCATATTTAGCAGCAAGCAAGTGTGATAGACACTGCTCTCAATACAATTTTGACATATTAGAGCTAAAACAATTGTAGAATAAGAGGTACCAAAATTATTCTTACTAAGTCATAATAAAATATAAACAGATAAAGACAAGATTTGCTACTTCAAAACTTTAATGAAAAGTACAATTTTGGCTAGGGTTTTAAAACTTTTTGTTTCAGAAAATATTTTGTAGAATCAGCCGTAAAAATTGCATTAATGTATTTAATACTATTAAGATATTAGTTTTAGTAATTGTTTTTACTTATCATGATACTTAAAAAAGTAAAAGTAAAAGAGTAAGATTAAAAATGCAAATATTACAATATTTAAACCACTTTAATTAGTCATAGAAAGCTATTTAATGTGTTCATGCTGACATTAAATCATGTTTTATTTTTAAAGAGTACTTAATTGTTATTGTAAAAAGCGATAAAACGATATTAAAACAAACTGCAAAGTTGTTTTAACAATATAAAGAGCTTGTGTTAATGTAAAACAACTTTGTGACGCTTTATTGCTGTTTTATACAATTTATAACCTTAATAACATAAAAAGTGTTTAAAATAAAATGAAGTAAATAAGTAGAATTTTTCTAATTAATAAATTAAAACATTATCGTCATAAAACTTCAAATTTGTGCAAAAACATGCCATACAAGTCTATAATCTATAGACCAAGATTTAATTTTTGATGTTATAATTTAATTTTTTATTTTAAATTTTGCAATCACTGGTTTAATGATTGCAATAGAATATTTCTACTTTTAAAACTATTTTCAAGAAACAAAATATAATCAACTATTCAAAATCTTAACAATTTAAATAAAACTTTCTTTCTCACTTGCACTATGTTCTAAATCTGATATTATTACTGAAGCTAGAAATACGTTTAACTTTCAGCATTGATTCTCGCTATGCTAGGTATTACAGACTGGGTATAATGGCTGCTGAATTAAATTTTTAATTATTAAGCGTTAAAATTCTTTTAAATTTTTCCAATTTTCAAAATCACAAAATTATTTGAATAAGAGAAATTTTAAAGACTAAAATTCTTTTGTTCAAATAAATATCTTTTTAAATAAAATTCCTAAAAACAACAATTGTGTATTTATAGAAAATGTTTAATCCTGATATCGCTTTAGATAAAATAAAAAAAAAGATGGTTTTTTTGTTCTATTTTTTTAAATTCTATTCAAGATTTCTTGTTATATTTTGAATATAGTTAAAATAGTTTTTAGTTAAAAGCTTATATTATGTGAAACAAGTTGAGCGCGGTACTACCAGAGACGTGGTCAGGATCGAACTTGAAACCTCTCGCTTATGAAGCAAGCGCTCTACCACTGCACCACTATCGCATTGAGTTCAACATTAAAGATTTCATCAATTCATCAAGTTTATCATTAAAGATTTTTTATATAATTGTAAATTTTATAAACGGTGTAAGATCATTATATGAAAGGCCTTCTGGGATTATAAAAAATAAATCATTTGACAATTAAATATAAAAACGACCAATATTTTTTGTTAATATATAATGACTTCTTAAAATAGTTGAAATATTTACAAATTATTTAAAAATTTTAAGTTCTGTTTATACAGGGTACCATTTATCTGAACCAAGCTTTTCTGCAATCTGAATTCAATAATTTTGAAATATAATAAGATAATAAATAATCTTTGCTTTCTTTTATTCTTTACTAAATTGTTTATTCTTTACTAAATTGTTTATCAGTTATCTTTTTCTTGTGTTTGGCAATGAGATGACGTGTCCCCTTGTGATATACATTGTTTTTTGCAAAACAAACACAAATATACTTTTTTCACTTTGGTCAGGATAAATTAAATTAGGTAACCTAATATTTGAACTAAAATTAAGGTTTTTTCCGACAAATAGCAACTCAATTAAACAGATTTGAATCCATTTAAAATATCAAAATCTGCACCATAAAATGTAATTTAAAAAATATTTGATGCACTCTCAGTCCGGTCACCTGATAAAGTTCAAGTTATTTTACTAAATCTATAGAAAATAACTCGCGTTTTCAGACTAGTTAAATGGGATGACTATGAAGAAAGTAATCATATTTTAGGATGGTTTCTTTTAAAGTCTTTAAAATGTGTTTTAAATTTTAGTTAATAATTGTTTTTTGTTATAAATATGTTTTTTATAAAAAAAACTATCAATTGCATAAATATTTGGAAAAAAATTGCTGAATTAATGCTATTTGTTTTTAAAAATTTTATACGAATGCCAATGTTTGCATAAGCTAAAGTAAACAAACATAACATCGTTTTTCTGTCTTTTTTTTAACAAACATTTGCATGTTTGTCGGTTTGTTGCACCCTAATGTAGTGTGCACATTGAAGCTATTTTAAAAGTTGTTTGCGTCTGTTGCAATTTCAAAAAAGACTTTTTAATAAAAAAAAAATTATAAAAGGAACAAGTCATAAGTAAACAAAATACATACATTTTTTCGATGTTTGTTATGACAAGAAGCTGTTTTTTATATTATAAATGTTTTAAGTAAAAGCTCAATTTTATTTATTTAAAATGTTTTTTAGTAAGTTAAGTACATTGAGCTTTCACTTATTTAAAATATTGTTTTCTTAAAATAAGTAATAATATTATAAAAAAATAATTTTTAATTAATTCTAATGTTAAAATTTCTAACTTTTTGAAGATTTTAATATCAATCTACAGTCAGTTTAAATTAATCGCAAAAAAGTTAAAGTTTAATAAATCACATACAAAAAAGTTATATTCTTTCTTAAAATATACAGAAAAATATAAATTCAGAAATGGTGATAATAATAATGATAATAATAATAATAATAATAATAATAATAATAATAATAATAATAATAATAATAATAATAATAATAATAATAATAAATGAAGTTATACTTTTAATGCCACATGTATACTAGGGTTATGACTTGTTTTCAACCCCATGCTCCTGTACTGTAGTTTGATGAACTTTTACCTAAATGAACTATTATTTGCATATCTTTTGAAAAAAGTTCACCTCGCCATTGAAAAATTGGTTTTGACATAAATACTACTATGTATTCAAATGTATTTAGAATGTCATAGTCATGTAATACAATAAATTTTCAATCCAACAATGACTCAGACTGTTGACCTTGCTCTTGAAGGTGCATTTTGTCTTTATTTTTGCATGACGAATACATTCCCTTCATTACTTTGATTGCATGCTATGCGCATTGATTACTTCTGGGGATCTGTAGTATGGATAGCTCTCGGTTCCAGTGATTTTTCAAAGAGCTTAAAGTTTTTTTTGTATAGATTCAGTACTTCAGCCAAGTTACTAAAGTTGTTTTCGTTGTACAGTTGATCTGTAAACCAATGGTCTGCCCAGCCATACGATCGACATACTCTCTGCAGAACTAACCTTGTTGAAGGAATTAAAATGAAGGCCAGGGTCGCTAGTATAGCTCTGGAATTCCACCTCGCATTGCTGATGTTGGGTAATTTCTAAAACCTGATCAATGAAAAATGTCCCTTTTCATCAAAAAATCAGAATACTCGAGTGAGATGAAATAAAAGTTTCATATTTCTCCAGCCTGATGTTTCGAGAATTACTTCTATTCCGTTATCAAACTGTGTTTTCAGTTGTTTGTACTCCTTCAACAGTTGAGATATTCTATGTTTGACAATTGTGTTTTACTTCCAAGTTCTTCATCCATCACCAAATGGAGGATCTAATACATCATGTTGACTACTGATAAACTGAGGTTTGTTGATGTGTTTCTCTGTGAATATTCGTTGCAATATTACAACAACACCATTCTTTTTTCCAGTGTTAACGCTGGTGGTATCTGCAACAATCATATGTATTGAATTCCATAGGTGAAGTTCATTGAGGACTTTAGAAATTACCCTACCATCTGCAAAGCTCAAGACATCCAATTTGATTTCTCTTCTTTCATTTTTAAGGACGAACTCTTGATAATTGATTCCGTTGATGTGCTTGCCATCAATGTGTAAGGTCCAACTTCCCATATGCAACTTTTCAATCATTTCTTTTTTCAGCTTGATTGCCTCTTTGATTGTTGACTTGTAAATAGCTGATTGACATGGAGTTGGGATGTCAATGCTTTCACGAGCCATGTTGATGCTCCAGGTCACCAAGTTGACTGCAATTTTGCTTTTATGATGTTTTCTGCTTGGTGTAGGAGTAGCTTCTTCTTCTTCTTCTTCTTCTTCTTCTTCTTCTTCTTCTTCTTCTTCTTCTTCTTCTTCTTCTTCTTCTTCTTCTTCTTCATCTTTTTCATATTCACTTATCAAGGGGTTTGTAGCTTCCCCCCTTGACACATTCAGGAAAATTCAGTTTATTCTTCCATAATTTGGTGACTTTTTTAGAAATTTCCTTTATTCGCTCCTTTCTTCCTTTGATTTTTGGTCCAAGGAAATGGTAGTGTTCGATGATTTGCTTTTGGAGAGGCATTCTGCATTTTTCTTCCTGTGAATACTCTTCAAAAGGGACCATTCTTCTTTTATGAGAGCCTTCAAATTTTACCAGATTATTGGTCCAGACATCCCTGTTCTTCTGAATGCTACTATCGCTAGGCTTGTATATTGCCATGTGTTGCTTCTGTAATAACTAAAGTCGTCTAAAATATTCTGGAATTTTCCAAAATGTTCTAAATTTCTAAACACTTCTAATCTATACAAGTTTTAAATGATTTTCAGCAAAGCTATAATATTAGTAGTAGCAGTAACAAGATTAAATAAATAACGATTTGTAATTTTAATTGCAGGGTGACCTTTTTTACAACCTAGAGAAATAGAATATGTTTTCAATGTTTCTAACAAAAGTTCATCGATTTATGACAGGAAATTTTTTCTAAAAAAGTCAGAAAGTTATAACCCTAATGTATACTTTTGATTTTTTGTTTGATTATATTAGTTTATCATTGGGTTTTGTTTTTTAAATAAATTACAGCATAATCAAAAAATTCATTTTTTATTTGTTTTTAAAATATTTTTAAAAACTTTTATAATGTATAGATAATTTCTTGTGCAGTTAATTCTATCAAGTATTACTTATTATGTGAAATATATTTCTAGTGAATCATTTGTTAAAAATGAAGATAAGTTTAAAAAGCCAACACTACCTCCAAAAAAGAAGTTGACTAAAACTCCATTAGATGTAAAAGTGGTATAATAATTTCATTGATTTATATATTTAAAAAAATTTTATTTTCTTAATTTTTTACTTTGTCCAAAAAACTGTCTGGATTTAAATTTTTATTTTGTAGATTGAGGGTATATGTTTAATAAATACAACCAAATATTATCAAGTAACTTAATATTGTTTAGCTGATAAAAATATCAAAAAAGTTTGTTGTTCAATATACACAGACCTTAATTGTATCGCATTTAGCAGTTGCATTTTTTAAGCATTTGACTAACTTCGTATAAAAATTAAGTAAAATTATAGAAGACTAGAATAGGTCTTTTTGTGAAAAATGATAGTGCTGACTAAAGAATTTATTTATGTAATGTAATGTCTAAGATAATTTTGAACTTATTTCTTGCTCCATAGTAAAAGAAATAGAATCATGTCTACTATTTATATAAAAATTAACCAAGTGTATTTTATTTAAAATAAACAAAGTGTATATTTTGTTAAATATTAACAAAGGAAAATGAATATTTTGTGCAAAACTCAGTGGATATTAGGGGAGATAACAGATCTCTAAGAAATTTGATTAGCTGATTATTATAGGTACCAATAGATGATACAATAGGTCTGAAGTTTATGGTAATCTCAGAAGATTTTAATTTGTACATCTTGAGAAGACCATAGATACGAGCAGGATGAGATCTTGAAGTATAAATTTTGTTAATGTAGAATCATTGAAAAAACCTTTTGCTTTCAGTTTTCTTAAAAAAAGTTGAATTTTGCTATTTATGGTAACATCTTCCTTAAGTTGTTTAAATTTTGTTTTATTATAGTTTTATAAATACTATAATTTCTTTATCTAATATGTATATATACTTTATATAATACGTATAATATCGTTATCTTTATCTAATTATAGTTATCTTTATCTAATATGTATAAATACATAATTTGTTTATCTAAAATGATGACGCCATTACCTTTATCAGGTTTTAAAACAATAATATCCAAAATATTGGAAATTTTTTTCAGTCTTCCATGTTTTTTCAGAGTTTCCTTTGAAGGTCAATAGTTGTAAATATGAGTTTGCTAGATAGGAAGCTTAGCTTTAAGTATTCCTGAATCTTTGTTGTTTTTCAAATTTGAAGAGAGCGGTTTATTTGTTTGAAAGAAAAATAGATATCAATATGTCTAAGGTTTTTTTAGTGGAATAGAAAACTATAAACCATTTTTAAGGATGTCTGTTAGAGTCCATTTTTAAGGATGTCATCATCATATCAGAAACCATATTTCAAGATATTATTATCTGAGTGTTTGTACAAGGAGCTATTACTTATGATATCTGAAACATTAAAAGGATTTCTATACTGCTGATTTAGGTGAGCAGTCTGACATCATACTGAAATAGCCTGCTACCGAGGGCTTCAGTACATACATCGACTGACAAATAGCCTAACTTGCAGCGGAGTGCTGCTACATCAACTGAGGGTTTGGCATGGGGCAGCAATCTTTTCATTCATTATTCTTCATTTTTTTCCTTTTTCTGAAAAAGCCGTATTGATCAAGATAAACAAAAAAAGTTAGCAAATGCTTATTTAAATACGCTATAGTAAAGTTATATGCATATATATATATATATATATATATATATATATATATATACATATATATATATATATATATATATATATATATATATATATATACATATATATATATATATATATATATATATATATATATATATATATATATATATATATATATATATATATATATATACAACCCTCGGAATTAGCGTCTGCATTCGGCAATGCCGACTTAACTGCGGACCTGAAAGTGTTTGAGGTCGGCAATAAATTGCTGACCTCATTCTATGTTTTATGGTCAGACCTTTGTATCAAATAATTTTTGCCAACCTGATGCCGACCTCTATAAGATTTTTGAGGGTTGTGTATATATTTATATTTATATATATATATATATATATATATATATATATATATATATATATATATATATATATATATATATATATATATATATACAACCCTTAATTCCGACAATTATATATATATATATATATATATATATATATATATATATATATATATATATATATATATATATATATATATATATATATATATATATAAATTTACTACTGCTTATTTCTTTTAAGAACATTGATCACTCTTATTATAGATTACATTTAGTTTTAAAAATCCAAAAGTCTGTGTTTTTGTATTTTTAAATAAAAACCCTAAGTTTTTCCTAATCCTATTACTATATAACTATTTGTTTATATAGTTATATAGTTATTGTATGTATTGCAAGGGTTGAAATAAGTGATCGCACGTTGTGATATCTGAAAAAATTCCTGGTCTTCAGTTTTTCAGTTTATTAAATCCATAAACTCTGTTATTATCATAACCTTCAATAATTAGTATTCAATAAATAAAATATTTATCCACTAATTATGAAGCTGTAATACAATATCTGTCAGATTTAATTTTAGTCTAAAAGAATTTATCAATCATAAATCTTTTTAGATAATTGCTATCACTAATATAGAATTGTATCACTAATATAAAATCTTTTTTATTTGTCTATTCAAATTGTTCCTTTAGAAAAAATCTATCAAAAACAAAGTGAAGTCATCTATGCAATCTGATGAATCATCTTTATTTGACATTGTAAAAGGAGGAAAAAGTGCATTAGCTGTAAAAATAAGTTTGATTTTTATTACTTATGGTGATGTTAAACAATTTGAAAGTCTGGTGTTATTTATTTTATGTGCATATTTTATTTAAATTAGTTTTTTTTGTTTTTGTTTTTAGAGTGTCATAGATGATTGGATTGATAATTACAATCACAATAAATCAGATGCGATGGTTGAACTTTTACAATTTATTGTTAATTGTACTGGCTGTAATGGTAAGATTTAATATTCTTATATCATTAGTTGCATTAAAAATTAAGCTGAAAATTTAGATAAAATTTTAAAACAATAAAAAGAGTTACTTATCAAAATATACAAAAAGAAGCTTTCTTTTTATTAGTATTATAATAATAATAATTATTATTATTATTTTCTTTGCGTCACATTTTTTGCATCACACACATTTTCTTGTCATAAAAATTTCTTCCAATATATTTCAATAAAATAACCTTATTGATTTTTATTGGAATATATTGGATTTTTCAGTTTTTTAATGTCATCATTACATTTAAAAAGCTTTTGAGCATGTTTTATAGCATATGGAATAAATTATGTAAGGGTTTCCTTTAGGAAAAGACTTCTAAAAGTTTACCAAAAGAACATATCATAGAATATGTTTGTGTGCTTTAAATAAAAACATAAATGTAAATAAACATTAGAAAATAAGTTAAGAGTTTATTAGATTTGCCAAAACAAATTATTTATTCAGATATTAACAAAAAATATTGGTTGTTTTTATATTTAATTGTCAAATGATTTATTTTTTTAAAAAATCCAGAAGGCCTTTCATATAAAGTCTTTCACTGTTTATAAAATTTACAATTATATAAAAAATCTTTAACGTTAAACTTGATGAATTGATGAAATCTTTAATGTTGAACTCAATGCGGTAGTGGTGCAGTGGTAGAGCGCTTGCTTCATAAGTGAGAGGTTCCAAGTTCAATCCCAACCACGTCCCTGGTAGTACCGCAATCAACTTGTTTCTCCGCGCAGCGACCTTGTTCGTCAAGATTCGTGTTTTGGAGTTATAGAGTTATGAGAGGGTTATAACCACAATTAAGTAGTCTCCTCTTCTGTAGTGGCCTTCTCAGCCTTTGGGAGGTGAATTAACAAAAAATACTTCCTATAAAAGTTTAAAATAGAGGTAATTAAAATTTATATAACAAAAAAAAACTATTTATAACAAAGGTACAGTAGAACTTTAATTTTATAAAACCTTGCATTCACTTTTTAAGAAAGCTGGTTCTCTATTAAAACTTGATGCACTAATTGTTATCAATATATTTTTTGGTTGGCGCAGATTTTAGTTTATTGTCTAAGACAGATAATTTCATAATTTCAAGTAAACTATTCATTAAATTTTCAAAACTAATATTTGCAAAATTTGTAGTTACAAAGGTATTATTTTGTTTTCTGGGGTCACTGGTCACTGTAGTTAATCTTTACAAATTCCATTATTGATGATTTTTACTGTGTAATTGCACTAAAAAATGTTTGAGTTGTTGAAGTCTGGTTTCCATTATTATTGGGTTAGAAACAAAACAAATAATGTGCTTCGAGTTAAGCGTATTGCGATTGTAAATCACCATTGCTTTTCACACCTTCGCGATTAGTTTTTTCTTAAAAAAATATTTTCACGATTTGTTTGTTTTTATGTTGTTGTTTTTTTGTTAGTTTTTTTTTCTTTTCTAATTTAGCTTATTCTTATGACCATTCTTAAAACGTAAATTTTTTCTGAGGTTTTTTATTCATGCTAGATTTATTATTTGAATAGAAGTATTTATATCTTTGCTCTCTTGCGCAAAGATTTTGTTTAACATAAAGCGCTTTTGAATTTAAATTACTTTAAATCTCTGCCTAAAATATTGTTTTAAAGTTATATTTAGTTTAGTAAATAGTACCACGCTCAACTTGTTTCTCCGCACAGCGGCCTTGTTCGTCAAGGTTCGTGTTTCGGAGTTAAAGAGTTGAGAGAGGTTTATAACCACAAGTAGCCTCCTCATCTGTAGTGGCCTTCTCGGCCTTGGGGAGGTGAATTATATAAAAAAAAAAAAAAAATCACAGTAAATTTACCTATAAGCTAAATTAAAACAAAGAGTTACGTTACTAAAGTAACTTACTAAGTAAGTTACTCAACTATTAAAATTACTTAATATATTCACAAAAATTAACTATATAAATGTATCTATTTATATCTTATTTGTTGTTAACACATAATATAAGCTTTTAAGTAAAAATTATTTTAACAAGAAATCTTGAATAGAATTTAAAAAAATAGAATAAAAAATCCATCTTTTTTTTTATTTTATCTAAAGTGATATTAAGATTAAACATTTTCTATAAATACACAATTGTTGTTTTTAGGAATTTTATTTAAAAAGACATTTATTTGAACAAAAGAATTTTAGTCTTTAAAATTTCTCTTATTCAAATAATTTTGTGATTTTGAAAATTGGAAAAATTTAAAAGAATTTTAACGCTTAATAATTAAAAATTTAATTCAGCAGCCATTATACCCAGTCTGTAATACCTAGCATAGCGAGAATCAATGCTGAAAGTTAAACGTATTTCTAGCTTCAGTAATAATATCAGATTTAGAACATAGTGCAAGTGAGGAAGAAAGTTTTATTTAAATTGTTAAGATTTTGAATAGTTAATTATATTTTGTTTCTTGAAAATAGTTTTAAAAGTAGAAATATTCTATTGCAATCATTAAACCAGTGATTGCAAAATTTAAAATAAAAAATTAAATTATAACATCAAAAATTAAATCTTGGTCTATAGATTATAGACTTGTATGGCATGTTTTTGCACAAATTTGAAGTTTTATGACGATGATGTTTTAATTTATTAATTAGAAAAATTCTACTTATTTACTTCATTTTATTTTAAACACTTTTTATGTTATTATGGTTATAAACTGTATAAAACAGCAATAAAGCGTCACAAAGTTGTTTTACATTAACACAAGCTCTTTATATTGTTAAAACAACTTTGCAGTTTGTTTTAATATCGTTTTATCGCTTTTTACAATAACAATTAAGTACTCTTTAAAAATAAAACATGATTTAACGTCAGCATGAACATATTAAATAGTTTTCTATGACTAATTAAAGTGGTTATAAAGTGGTAATATTTGCATTTTTAATCTTACTCTTTTACTTTTACTTTTTTAAGTATCATGATAAGTAAAAAAAAATACTAAAATTAATATCTTAATAGTATTAAACACGTTATTTATTTATTAACACGCTCATTACACTATACTACAACTAAAACTTTAAATTATAACTCAAAGTGTAAATTATAACAGTAAGTTACTCTCCACCAAATGAGAAAATTATAAGATAGTATTTAAATATGAGAGGTAATATGTTAAAAAAATAACAATTACAAATTAATGTACAAAAGATACAATTTCATACTAAAGTAACCCCGCCCCCCTCATTACTGCAAAAAGGTGCAAAGG
Organism: Hydra vulgaris; assembly: GCF_038396675.1. NCBI lineage: Eukaryota > Metazoa > Cnidaria > Hydrozoa > Anthoathecata > Hydridae > Hydra > Hydra vulgaris. The sequence goes on along the minus strand of NC_088920.1, from coordinate 50,154,944 downwards.
AGGAGGGGGAGAGAAGAAAATGTTTTTTTTTTTGTGTTTAGATTTTTTTGCGTTAATTGGAGCCTTGAAAAGTATATTATCTTTTGTATGTTCATACTTTTATAGTTTAGATAGTCATGGGAATTTGTAGGTTTATAAAATAAATCTATTTTAATATCTTATGTAGAATAACCCTGTCTAAAAAATTTTAAAAATTGGTACTGAGTGGTTTCGGTATGTGAAGTTTATGATTGTTTTTCTGTATATTTAATATCGGGGTGTAATGAACTAAGACTATTTAACAGCAAGTTAACATTTATAGATTTGAGTAAAGGAAGAAAACCATCATCAATGTATCTTTTGAAATTATTTTGCAGTTTTTCATGTTAGATTTCTTTTTTATATCTAGAGTATTGCCCACCTAAACCAAAACCTTTATCTATGTATCAAAAGTTTTAAATGTCTATAACTAAAAATTTAGAATTCTACAATGTCTTTTCTCAAATTTAAACAATGTCTTTTCTCAAAATTAAATAGATATTTATAGGTAGTATGTTAGGTATTTTTGCCCCCTTCTAAATTTTTTTTTTTTTTTTGAATTTCTTATTTAGTTTACAAAGGTTGTTTCTTTTAAAAAAACAAGACTTTTCCCATTATTTGCCTATTATTACAAATTACAATTTATATGTCAGTACCAATATATAAATTTTCTTTTTTAACCAGGGCCGCGTTTAATAACCGCAATTTATGCTAATTTGTTAAGAAGGGAACCTTCATGGCCTTGGGGTAATTGAAATAGTAATAATATGTATATATATAGATATAGATATATACATATTATTACCACCAGGTTTAAATGGCTCTGCTTGGTCAATGAGTATTTCATCTTAGGATAGGCTTTAAACCCTTATATTTAAAATTAAAGGAGCTATTATCTCTAGTTCCGTTAACTAAAACTCCTTCTCGCTTGGCTTGTCATTCCGCTAAGTCTCATTCTTTTAGTGTATCTGTTCCTTTATGCTCTAAAAACTTTTATTCATCTATTTTTTTTCTCTGCACTTTAACCCTTTAGAACTTTCTCTATAACTCTTATCTTTTTTTTCTAGCAACTCCCAACTTAATAGTGGTTGCTTGCAGCCTTGTTGGAAGTAAATCAGAATTTAAAAAAGTATATACATATTTCGCATACAAATTTTAAAAGTTCATTGGAATTATAAAAATAAACAATCTTTTCTTTATGAAAGTATTCAACACACTGTATTGAGCACTCTGAAAAGCACGCACTGTAAATATTAACATAATTTCTACAATAATATATATATAAATATATATATATATATATATATATATATATATATATATATATATATATATATATATATATATATATATATATATATATATACGTCAAATAAAAGTGCAATGGCACTTTTTTTAAATTATTTAAAATATTTTTTATGATGAAGTAATATAATTGATCAAATAAAATACTCCTTGATTCTCAATTTGACTCAAGATATCAGTTTCAAAGGGAAAATTTTGTATGAAATACAAATTTAAAGAATAATTTAGCTGTTTTAGGATTAACCTGTGGTTATAGATCATTTATTTTGTAAAAAATATTTGAGATGAAAAATTAAATTATAAATAAATACTATATATTATCTTTTTAAAAATACATTATTTAACTAAGATACTACTTTGTAATAGTTGTTAAAAAGTTAGTAAAATTGTTATTAACTATATAGCATAAGTTGTTTGAGTTTTTAGGACATTTTAACATTTGGCTTATTTCTATTTAGCCCAAGTCTTATACTCCATGATATACTTATGTTGTCTATTTAGCACAGGTTAAACGTTCTATGATCGAGGAAGATTCTGTAATGGTGATTCGTCATTTAACAGAAAACTTTGGTGAGCAAGCTGAAGAGTATCCTTTGATTATAAATAGGCCAGAATTCAAAAAATTCAAGGTCTTTATTTTTTTATTAATATTTTATTTTGCAAATTTTAAGCTATAGTAATTTTAAAAATTAATAAATCCACTGAATACTTAAAAATGGTTTCTAGTATTTATGTCCTAGTATTTATCAGCTCATATAAATTAGGGTAGGGTTTGTAACATAAGTAGGGTTTTTCCGAAAACTGTACTTCTCAAAAAAACACCTGCCACTACTTTAAGTTTAAAAAAAAACAGCTACAAGAGATACAATGTATACTAAGTACAATGAATTAAATGTAAAAGTCTGCTACTATAAACCTAACTTGAAAAGTCTCCTACCTTAAACTTTCTTTTAATATTTTTTAGCTTCAAGTAGAATAAAAAATGTTAAAAGAAAGACCTCGATTATATATCATTTTCAAATCAAAAATGCGATTTTCCAATTGCAATTATGTGTGTCAAATATGCACTAGAATATTAAATTGGTAAATTTTGTATTGCTTTGTTTCATTTAAAAGAAAGGCATTCTCCTTAAAAATTAGGCAAACAAAAAAATATGTTGTTTTATTAAGTGTATTTGTATAAGTTTAATGAAAAATTAATTTTTAAATAATTTTGTTTTTTTTGTCAAAAATTTGATTACTTCAGTAATTGATTTAAAGTACATATTATTAGTAAATTTAATTAAATTGTAATAAATTAATTAAATTGTAATAAATTAATTAAATTGTAATAAATTAATTAAATTGTAATAAATTTTTTATAGTAGAGTAAAAGCAATTAGTTTAAGAAAGACTTAAAGCTTTTCTAAGTATATGAATGGCTTAAATATTTTTTTGATCAGGTTTGTTTTGGTTGCCTAGTTTTAGTGGCTTTATTACATTTATCTCTGATGTTCGGAACTAAAAACTTTCAACAATATCTGTATTCTAACAGCGTATAGAGATTTTTGCATTGTATGGCATGCATTATTTGTTGAAAATTATTTTTTGTAACTAAACAATATGATAAGTGTTCAAATCAGGGTTATATTGACTATATTAAACACGTATTAAACCAAGTTAATTTTTAAATTGTTACAAAAAATTAAATATTTAAGTATTTATCGATTTTTTTTTTATTTATTGGACTTTTTAAATGCTGTAATAAAAAAAAGTAATAAATTTTTTTTTTTTTAATATAATTTTTAAATAATTTTATTAATGGCAACATGATGTGATGTGGAACATATATTTGCTAATTCAACCCTCGGAATAAGGAAAAATTAGGTCGGCAATAATTTGCCGACCTCAATCTTTTTGAGGTTGGCAAAAATTATTTGATACAAAGGTCTAACCATAAACATAGAAACAAGGTTGGCAATTTTTTGCCAATCTCAAATACTTTCAGGTAGGCAGTTAGGTCGGCATTGCCGAATGCTGACCCTAATTCCGAGGGTTGCTAATTTGTATACTTATAGGTTTCATGGAAAGGGAAAAATTTCTAATCTGTATATTAAATCATATCAATCACATACTTAGTATGAATGCTATTTAAATATTAGTTTATGGACATAATTTTGTATTTTTTAAGGGGCATTTTGCATTATTCATCACACAACTGGTGAATATGTGTCAGCATGGTATTATTTATGATGATGAAATGATTGTTGTTCTTGTCAATTGGATTGTCACATTATCTTCATCTCCAGTACGAGCTTTCAGACATACAAGTACATTTGCAGGTTATTCAAAAATACTTTATTTTTTAGTTAATTGAGGACAATACTTAAAGTATAACTGTGTATAATTAGATACAATAAACCTCCTGATACTTTTTACCAAATCTTGTGTTACTTTTTAAAAAACCTAATAATTTAAAAGAAAAATACTTTTGGAATACCAAGGATCTCCAATATTTGTTGAAATTTTTTGTTTATTTTTTTTAAATAGCTGTATGGATTTTAAAAATGTATTATTAAATTTTAATTTTTTTTTCAGGCCACCAAACATATTATACTATTGTATAAAATGTTTTGTGTATAATTAAATTTTGATTTAAAAAAATTAAAGTTAAAATCAAAATGCAGTAGCAGTAGAAGCCAATAAGTCAGTAAATAAGATCTAAAGTACAAACGCTCATAAGGGGGAGGGGAAAATGTTTAAAAAAAATGATAGTTATTTAATTAATATAAATTTTGATTTAAAAAAATTAAAGTTAAAATCAAAATGCAGTAGCAGTAGAAGCCAATGGTATTTAATTACTTTTATTTTATTAACAGCTTTCTTCTATTTTACACAAATTATTGAAGATATAGCTGTTATCTAATATACTAATATACCTTATTTTTTACAAAGTTTAATTGTTTAAATATGGAAGAAAAAACTACAGAAGATGTAGTTAATCCTCTTGCTGATATGAAAAAAACATTAATTCATTGAAAAATATAATGTAAAGCTAAGTAAGAAAACAATGTGAAAACTTTTTTAATTAAATTAACTTTGTAAACCTACCAAAAATACTCCCATATCTACTTAAACGTACCTAAATCTGTATATCTACTTAAAAAAGTATCCAGCTATAACAGGGCTTGGTTGCTCTAAAAATGTAGTATAATAGAGTTTTCATAATTAAAATGTTAGTAATTAAGTTTCTTTTTGCTATAACATGTCTTCTTCTAAAGATAAAATTAAAATTACAGCTGTAATATAAATGATGTTTATGTTCAAAACAATTCAAGATTATAATGTTAATAGGTTTTAGTTAGCAATTGATTTTAGATTATGATGTTAGATTATGATGTTAGATATTAGTTGAAGTTAGCAATACCTTTAAGTGCAATTTTTTTAAAAATATGTACATACAGCAAGCCTTCCCAGTAAGCGTGTGCAGTCATCCATGTTGAAAGTATTTTATTTACACAACTTGACCACATTTTTACATAGTAGGTGTTTTAATAATTTGTACAAAATTAATAAAAGTCAAAGAAAAAGCAGATAAGAATATAACGAAAACAAAAGCATTTTTTGATATACAATTTGTTCGGAACTTTTACAGTGTCAGTGTATTTAGGAAATACTTTATTATTTGCGATAGAAATAAGAACAATTTCAAAATTTATTTTTCAAATGTTTTTGCTAAACTTTATTGTTTTTGTTAATACACAGAAAAATAATAAGTAATATATTTGGTTGCTTTCACTACTTCAGTTGAAATAGTTTACACTTTTGTTGGATTTTCCAAATTGTGCATTTAAACCTGATTATTTTCCGATGAACTTTTGTTATCGCACTCCAAAAGCTTGTGGGCTAGTGCATTATTAATTTACTTTTTTATTGAAGTTTTTAGAAGTCTATTTAAAACATTTTTACAAGTTTTTAAATAAATTTTTTCAAATAGAGCAATCATGTTCATTATCTCTAGTATTTTGTCTTAATGTTGATAATTGGGCAATATAAAGGAAATAATTTCATTATATTGCCCAAATTAAATGAATCAGAAAAGCAAGAAGAAGGAAGCAAGTTCTAAAGAACTGATGGTCAAAGAAAAAAACTAGATGAATATGAGTTTTTGGAGCACTTAGGAACTGTCACAGTAAAAGGATGAAACTTAATTGAATGACGAGTAACACATGAATGAATTTTAGTATATAGCACAAGAGGCGCTAGCTCTTTAGAGCAGTGTCCATTATAGTATTTGTAGAAAATAGAAAGAGAAGCAACATTACAACGATGTGATAATAGTTAGAGGTTGGCTGCAAAGGCGGGTTTAACTATGTTAACAATGTGTTTTTGCACCTTGTCTAAAAGAGAAAAGGCATCATTAGAATATCCACCCCAGATATGGCAACAGTATTCTATACAAGGATGGATTTGAGATTTATAGAGATAAAGAATAGAATCCGGAGTAGAATTAGTGTCGAGCTCGATAAAGAGATGCAACCTTAGCAGATGCTAATTTTGCAACTGATTTGATATATGGTTTCCAAGAAAGATCGGAAGTAAGAGATAATCCTAGAAGATGAAGGTTAGATGACTCATAAAGTACATTACCATTCATAAATATAGGAAGATCTAAATTATTGTGGTAACAATTGGCTGAAAAAAATTAAGTTTTATTTGAATTAAAGTTCACCAGCCACTGAGAACCCCATGCTGCAGCAGAAGTGAGATTCTTTTTAAGCTCAAATGCCCACTCCAAGCAATGAGAGAGTGTTGACTTCTTACCAAGACAAGAATAAATGGTAGTATCATCAGCGAACAAATATTGTAAATACATTTATAAAAGAAACCATAATATTCTTTTATTTAATTTCTTCCATTATTACAAAATTTTTTAATCAAATAATATATTTTACAAATAAATAGCAATTTTTTTTTCTGACTTAAGTTTTGAGAAAAAAAACTCAAATATAGCAAAAGCATTTATAAAAGCTAAAAAATGTGGAAACGAATAAACATAAGAAAAAGAATAAACAAAGTTTCTCATAGTTCTAAAATAAATTGTATCTAAAACATACAATTGTTGTTATAAATTATATGTTTTTTTCCTTGACTTGTATCAAATTTTGTAGTTCAAAATAACAACCACCCTAAAAAAAAGAATAGAAAAGTTTATAAAAAATTTTTTTTTAGTATTGGTTTTTTTTTTCTCAGTAGAAAAAATAAACCAATACTAAAAAAAATTAAATTTTCAAAAGTTTCAATAATTCCCAGCTTGCTGGGAACTGCCATGGTCTGCGTGTCTAAATAAATTGCCAATGTGGACAAACAAGGTATTCAATCGCACACGCTTCCCAGGAAGGCTTGATACACAAATTATTTTAAATATCGTTTATATATAAGCCTGTGACACCTTGTCAAATGTATATTAATTTTTTCTTAGATGTAGTTAGTGTTAAAGGAATACATAAAATAGCACACATGTTCAAAATATATTCATTTTTTGTAACATTTAGGTCTAAAGTTAATGACTGCTTTAATTGATGTAGCATTGAAAGTTGGAGTGGAAATTGATAATAATAAGGTTTTTTTTTTAGTGGTTTATACTATTTTATAAAAAGTGCTTAAAAAATAAAAGTTTTAAATTTTAAAATAAATTTTTAGAGACAGTTGGACAACGAGAATCAAACAGCTGTAGCAAAACGATCTAGAGAAAAAGTTGAAAAACTTAAAAAAAAAAGTGAAGAGGTTTTATAAGGCTTTTTTAAGATTTTTTTTTTAATGATAATTTTTTATTAAAGTGCTTGAAATGGGGAAAAACAAGTAAAGGGATGGTTTTATAGATTTTTCCAAATACCATTCTGCCTAATCATTGTTATTTTATTGGTTTAAACATTGTGAAAAAGTGGAAATAACATCCTACCTTACTTAGAAAATTGTTTACACACAGACAAACCTGTAGAACACCAAGAGTTACTACTTCAAAAACTGACATGATACTCCACAAACAGGTTTCAGACAAACAGGTTTCAGGCTTACAAATTCTTACTCTAGTTCAATGACACTTTGCAGAGGGATTTTAATTATCTATCTTACTGTTATGCATTAAATGCCTTTTTCAAAAAATTATTTGTGATTGCTCAATTTTACAAAAAATACAAGTGCAAAAGGGACAAAGTGGAAGTTAAGCAGTTTGCAATACACTAATTCAATGTTTGCCAACCACCTAACTCAATCCCTGATATGTTGCATCATCTGGCAAGCAATGTCCAGCAATTATGGTTTAGGATGTAATCTTGCTCTGATTTTTTGGTTTGGTTATAGCGGGAAACGAACATTGATATTGTTTTCCGAAATTTGTGCCTTTTATAAAAAACAATTACTAACTCAGGTCTAAGACTAAAGTTAACATTTATTTTTACTTTTCTTATTTTTTCACCAAAAGTCACTACCAATGGAAATATCCATTGGCAGTGATTGTACCATATATGTATATATATATATATATATATACAACCCTCAGAATTAGGGTCGGCATTTGGCAATGCCGACCTAACTGCTGGCCTAAAAGTGTTTGAGGTCAGCAAATTATTGCCGACCTCAATTTTCCTAATTCCAAGGGTTATATATATATATATATATATATATATATATATATATATATATATATATATATATATATATATATATATATATATATATATATATATATATATTTGTATATATATATATATATATATATATATATATATTTGTATATATATATATATATATTTGTATATATATATATATATATATATATATATATATATATATATATATATATTTGTATATTTATATTTATATATGTATATTTATATACAGTTGCGGACAAAACTACGTGAACGATTGCAGATAGTTTTTTGAAACAAAAGTTTCAACACCTTAAAAAAAGTTTTTTCTCTAATACTATATATGATTGGGTAGAGCGTTTTTTGCTCTATAAGATTGTGTAAAGTGTATTCTTTAATAATACGTATAAAATCATACATGTATAAACGTTAAAATAATTTCGAAAATTTTGAGCGACAAAACCATGTGAACGATTTATAAAAGCGTCATTTTTGATGCAAATTATATTATATTCACATCGAAATCAGTGCTTTTAAAAATCGTTCATGTGGTTTTGGTATTCTAAGAACTTACAATCATTTAAATTTCTCAAGATTATTCTGTTTAACATCAAAGAATTAAAAAAATTAAACTATAATGGTTCGTCAAACTGATTCAAAAATTGAAAGCTTGGTTTTGCGTTTGCGCAAAGAAGAAAAATGGTCCATTGGGCAAATTGCAGCTCATGTGAAGATGTCAAAAGGTGGAATACATAAAATTATACACCGAGAAAAGAGCAAAAAGATCGTTAAGAAAGGTGGTCGTCCACGTATTACGGATAAGCGGTAATATTCCTTTAATTTTATTTTTTTTAATATTTAATCTTAATAATATTAATGTTAAGGTTAATTTTAATGTTTAACATTTTATTTTTTAGTACTGATCGAAAAATTGTGCAAAAATCTCTTGAGAATCCACATTTGACAGCCCCTGAAATTCGTCTGCAAACAGGCATGGAAAACGTAAGCACACGAACGATTCAAAGGCGTTTAAACGAAGGAGGTCTTTATGGGCGCAGACCTGCAAAGAAACCATTCCTTAAGCCCAGGCACGTCAAAGATCGCCTACAGTTCGCTAAAGATCACTTAAACTGGACGGTTGAAAATTGGAAAACAGTTTTGTGGTCGGATGAAAGTAAATTTAACATGGTTTGCAGCGACAGTCGAGGTTATGTTAGGCGTCCAGTAGGTAAAAGATTTGCAAAAGAGTATACAATAGGAACTGTAAAATTTGGGGGTGGCAATATAATGGTTTGGGGGTGTTTCTCCTGGGCTGGAATTGGTCCGTTGTACCGTGTAAACGGTATAATGGACCAACTACAGTACAGGGAAATATTATCTAATCAAATGTTGCCACACGCTTTAGAAAAAATGCCTCACAATTGGGTTTATCAACATGATAATGACCCTAAACATATAGCTTTGACTGTAAAGAATTGGCTCATAAATAATAGCATAATGGTTTTGAAGTAGCCTGCCCAATCTCCCGACTTAAATCCAATCGAAAATTTATGGATTGAAGTTGAGTGACGCTTGGGAGGTCGCAAATTTCAAAAACCAGATGAACTTTTTCGAGCTGTACAGTATGAATGGGAGGCATTACCAAAATAGTTACTAGAAACTCTTGTAGAATCTATGCCAAGACGGTGCAAGGCCGTTATCGATTCTAAAGGCTATGCAACTAAATATTAATGTTTTTTTTTTTTTTAGAATCTATTATTTGTTGATGTTAGTAAAATTATTCTTTTACGTTTGTATAATCGTTCACGTGGTTTTGTCGCGCAAAATATTTGATGCTTTTTGAACATTTAGATATGTTTAATTTTAAACAAATTATTAGAGAATACACTTTACACAGTCTTATAGAGCAAAAAACGCTCTATCCAACCATATATAGTATTAAACTATAAACTTATTTTAAGACATTGAAAATTTCATAAAAAAAAACTATTTGCAATCGTTCACGTAGTTTTGTCCGCAGCTGTATATGTTTATAAATTTGTATATTTATATTTATATATTTGTATATATATATATATATATATTATACAAATATATATTTATATATTTGTATATTTATATTTATATGTGTATAATTATATATATATTTATATATATATTTATAAATTTGTATATTTATATTTATATATTTGTATATATCTGTTTATATATATATATTTATATATATATATATATATTTATATATATATATAAATGTTTATATATATATAAATATATATATATGTATATATATAAATATATATATATATGTATATATATTTATATATTTATATATATATATAAATATATATATATATATATATATATATACACACACACACACACACACACACACACACACACACACACACACACACACACACACACACACACAGAGGGAAAGAGATTAAGCATGATTTTGTAAACTTATGAAAAATTAATAAAATATAAAACCATTTCTGTTCTCCCCTATATTTACGTTTATATGTATGTGTATATCTAGTCATGATTAAAAGTTTGAAATATTTTTAAAATTAGCAGAAATACTTGCCTTAAACAATTTTTTTTACATTCAAAATTTTGAATAATCATGTTGCATACTTGGGTAACTTATGTTTTAAACCACTAAATTTGTCTTAGACAGAGCTTTTTTTTTTTTAAATTTAAAACATTAATTATAGGAAAAACCAATCAATTGCACAGATTGCTCGATACTTTTTATACTTTTTTATCTTGAATATAATACTTTTTGTATATATTTTTTTAAGTTTACATGTTTATTTTATGCTATAGGTGGTGAATTGGGTTATGTAGTGTGTCATTAAAAAGGTGTTTGATAGCTTTTATACCATCTCTATGGGGTATGTTAATGTACAGGGAGGTATTGATGTTTATATATTATCATATTCTATGTGACTAGGATTCACACTATTGATTGCTATTGCTGCACTTTTTAATGTAACACATAGCTTAAAATGATATCATGAAACTGGTGATTTTAAAAGCAAAGCCTGAACTGAGCGACAAAAGGTGACTGCTCAAAGGGCAGATAACCGCATTCATTGCTATGCCAAGGTGTATCTGTTTGCCTGTGCTTCTGAAATTTTAACAGAAGTGTTTTCTACTGGTGTTGCACCAAGTGTTGTAACAATTATAAGATGTTAGTGCAAACAATTTTATTTAAAGTACTATGTTCCAGTAAAAAAAAACTTGCCTTTCTCAAAAAATCTAAAAAACCGTACGGTATTTTTTCAGAAATACAAGAACTGGTCAGCGGAAGATTGGAAGGATGTAGTATTTAGTGATGAATCATTAATCAAACAATTTAGTTGTCGTTCTACAAGAGTTAGACGCCCACCTTGCCAGTGATACATCTCCCAATATTTGCTTTCGACTGTAAAACATTGCCCTATAATCACGTTATAGGTTACCATTACAGCCCATCAAAGGGGTGATTTATGGTTTATGTCTCCTAACACCACAATAAAAAGTCACGTTAACCTTGAATATTTCAAGAAAAACTTAAAATATTCATGAATGGCGCAAATACCTACAAATTTAAGCATGGTGGAGCACCCTGTCACAGAGCCATGTCTGTTAGCAGGTGGTTACATGAGAACCGGATAAATGTTATTGGCATTTGGCCTGGTAATTCACCAGACTTCAATCCAATTGAAAATTGCTGAAATCTTAAAAATGCAGTGCAGAAACTGATATCGTCATCTTCCAATGATCTACAAGAGAAAATTAAAAGAGTATGGATTCAACTTATGACTCCTGAAAATATGAGAAAAATTATTCACTCAATGCCTACTAATTTAGCTAACTGCTTAAAAGCTCAAGGACACCATACCAAGTATTAAATTGATAAGCAAAGATTTACTAATATTTTAAAGTTATTCTTGAACTAAACTAATTTTTATGTGTTTTTTTTTTGTCAGTTGTCATGGTTACTAACATATTTTGATATGATAAATGAATAATTTAATGAAAATTATGTTTTTTTACGCAATGCTCCAAACTTTTGATCCTGACTGTATAAGTATGCATATATATTTCTATATATATGTGTGTGTATATATATATATATGTGTGTCTATATTATATAAATGTGTCTATATGTATATATATGTATTTATATATATGTATGTATATATATGTATATGTATGTATATATATGTATATGTATGTATATATGTGTATATGTGCAGCGCACAAAATAATGTGCGGTCAATGACTGCCTGAAATGACCAAGGTTGCTGTTTTGACCTTTTAAAATAAATTGTTATTAAGAGTTTTAAAAAAATTAAAAAAATTTTTTTTGCTAATAGCTGCAATTTGTTTTGGAAAAAAAAACGTCCAAAATATTTTAGACTAAAATATTTTGAAAAAGCTTCTATAGTATTTTTATTGTTTTTGATATTAAAATTTTTGTAGACCGAGCAATCCAATGCATTTTTAATTCACTTCGTTGAGGCATATTATTTATGTTGTAAACTATAAATTTATTTTTTACTGATCTTTTGTTTCATTTCACGATAAAATTATTTTTTACTTTTTTTATATTCTTGATTAAAGTTCTTATTTTATTATTGTTTTCTGTTGTTAATTAAAATTATTTCTTTGATGTTATTAATCCTCTTTTTTTAACCAAAACTCCGTTTTTAATCAACGCACTCGAGCTATTTTAGATTAACAATATTCCAAGCTGTTAATTGAAGCATTAGTTATTTACCGTAAAACTTAGTTGAGAGTTTTTTTTTTTTTAAAAAAAAAGCGATGATTTGATTTAAAAATATATCAAAAGTAATACTTTTAAAGCATAAAGTATTTTTTTATTTACAAAGGTAGAAAGTGTTATGAAACAAAAATTTCAAAATGTTATGAAACTAAAATTTAAAACACAGAAAAGTTTTTTCAATTTCAATTCTACATGTTAGCTAGTCAAATTGACTGCCTACCATTGATTTTTTATTTTGTGTGCTGATGTATGTATATATATGTATGTATATATATATGTGGATTGGATGCATATATATATATATGCAAACAATTTAACTAGTTTTTTAATTTTATTTTTTATTTTTTGCATAGTTAAAGCAAAACCAGGAGCGTTTAGAAGATTTGATGAATCATATTCTGAACTCGATTTTTGTTGCAAGATATAGGTAAATTTACACAGTGTAAAAATAGATATCTGTATATATTTGATCTTTTTTATATTTTTTCTCAAATTAGAATATTATAAAACAACTATTTATCCTCCCTCCCAAAGAATAAGCAATCAAAATAAGCAAGACCTAATAGAACAAATCTTATTGATTGTTTCCTATTTTATTTTATAAGAAACACTTCAATGAAAATGAAATCTGGCTAGTTTATCCTGCCTCCATTTTTTTTTTAAATTAGATTTTATTATATGATAAAGGTTCTCAGTCACATGAATTTTTTAGTATTTTTTTGTTAAAAACTAAAAATTCTAATAATGACAGTATATATAAGTCCAGTATAAGTAACTAAACTGTCCTGTTAGAAGCTTGACGAAAATTCTGATTATCTGATATCCAGGCAACAAGTTCCAATGTTTGACCCTGGGTATCAGAAACTTAATATTTTATTTGATAAAATCCCCCAGGTCTCCAATTAGATTTTTGATGTCATCTGGTCAAAGTATGGCCTCTTCTCAACCGCACCTGCAAAACTGTAATTTGTATCTCTATCTTCCTTCCTGTTAGCTGCTTCTCTCTTAGGGTAAGTTGGGCTTTTGGGACTGGGGCAAGGAACAAAAGTTTGTCTGGATAAATAATGTTCAAATAAGGATCAGCAATGCAGAAGTAGCTGTTACTTGAGTTGTTTACTGGTTGTCACTTAATTTGCAGAATAGTAAACTTTATGGCTCTCTTTTCTCCCTATGATCAACCTTTTACATAGCACATACTCAGTTAAATTTGAAGGTAGGAAATTTTGCACTTAATACAGGGTATAATATAAACATATAACATTTTTCTGTAGTACATTTCCTTAAAATGGACTGTATATATCTAAGTTATTGAAATTCTACAAAACATATCTGGGAAATTATTCAACTTATCCTCAAAACCTCTCTTGCAATACTCACATGTGAAATGTGTTGCCCAGGACCTGTCTTAATCCTTCTAATAGGCATGCTGAAATGTGTCTTGTAAACCTCACACATTATACAACTTGCCCACATGGGATACTTTTCAATCTTTTTTTTTTATATTGTCCGCACATGTAGTAAAATGCACTTGCTGGATGCAAACAATCGCTTGATGTCCAAACAACCTATTAATATCATTTAAATTAAATGTTCTTGATATTGATCTTGATAAAAGAATAGATAGTAATAAAGAAAAAAAAATAAATACAATTAGTTATTTTTTATTTATTATTATCTATTTTATTCACCAATAGCTGAAATGTTGGTTCAAGTCACCTGTATTTTACTTGTATGAGTACTTTTATACAGTTTGAGAATGTTTTTTAAAATTTTTGAAAGTTTCTTGAAAGTTCTAAAGGTTTCTGGAAAGTTCGTAAATATTCTGGAAAGTTCTAGGACCCTCTGGACAATTCTAGTAGTTTTCAAATATTCTAGAAGAATGCTTGGTATTTAATACTAATCAAGAACTTTCTTACTCTGCTTCTGCTCACAGAAGCAATATTTTTGTGGAACAAAATTTTGATAAAATTGGTTAGGAGAACTTAAAATCCAAAACAAAAATAAAGTTTGTTACATAATGTAATTAAATTGTTTATTGATTTATTTTTTATACCAGGAAATGTTTGTTATTCAATAATATTATTTAAAAAAGGAACCTTTTTCAGAATTCAGCGGGCCACTAGCATGAATAGCTTGATTAAAATACTTGACATTACTTAAAGCATATATATATATAGTGATCTCTTTCTTAGCTCAATTTTTCTAATTCATTATTTAAATTGTTGATTGTATTGTCAAGTGGTTCATTAACCAAACCTCTATCAATTTGTTGATTAGAATCATTTTGAATATCAGCAGCATTATTCAGAATACTGTAAGCTCATTCATTAACTTTAAAGTTTTTTTAAATGTTGTTTACCATCCCATTTGGTTTCCTTTATCCATGTATTTTATACTATTAATTAAAGCTAACTGAGATTTTTCTGTTTCTTTATTTTCTGTTCATTCGTTTTCAGACCAATAAATCATTGGAGGCTTTAAAAAAATTTTTAATGTATTATTTACAATAACATTTAAAATATTGTGTTACTTCTGAATGAGTCAGATTTTGTTAAGTTTCCAGAGAATAAGACTGAGATGTTTGAAAATAATTTTTCTTCAGTTCATCACATTCAGTTCTCTTGATTTTAATGAGCAGCCCTATTTCTGACATTTCTGATAAACAAGTTATTAATTTTTCATTTAACAAGTTATACATTTTAATTACTTTTGCTTCTGTGGCTAGATTTTTTTCAATTAAACTCTTCTTCAGCTTGCTGTCAAGACAACATATGTTACAGTTTTTTTTTTGAAACTCATACACTCTCAAAGTTATTTAAACTATGTTGATCTAAATCTTGTTTTTTTGCCTGCTGAAAAGCAGCAAGAAAACAAGATTTAGATCCGTTATTCCTATTTTAAAAATTACTTTTTAACTATCCTTCAATTAATCATCTTGCTATTATTTGTTTTTAGTTCACAATATTTTACCTTGAATCTAATAATTTGCTTTCTAATAGTGTATATGATCTTAGGTCCTCTCATTCAACAGCTGATTTGGTAATGGTAATATCCAAATCTGAATCTCTCATGTTGTATCTTCATAGATAATCTCTTACTACTAGTCTAGCCATATATTATATCTATTGCAAAATTAATACCCACTAAGGTTGCTTCTCTTTATCTTTCTTGTAACTTTATTTTCTTCCTTACTCCTATTATCTACGAATCTAAAAAATCTCTTTTTTTTATAAATTGGTTTCTCTTTTTAACATAGTTTAACAAATATTACCACAGGAGCTTCTCAAACAAAGTATCATCTTTTGTTCCAACTATTAAAAATTAATTTTTTTGCAGTCGAATATATTTTTTTTTATATATAAAAAAGATTATTTTAGGGAAAAAATGTTTAAATCTAAAACATTTTAAACAAGTATTGGATATTTTATCTATATTAAAATAGCTTCACTTGATAAAAAAACTTGTTTGCTTCATGTTTTTTGAATTATTTTGAACAATTTTTTTTTAGAGATATTCGTCCTGAAATTAGATTGCTTTGTTTTTCAGAAATGGGCATATGGATGATAAAATACAGGTACTGAAATTCTCCTATATTTAATTATTAGGTTAGTGAGTTGTCATAATGGTGTGTAATGATATGCTTCTATATATATTAATATGGGTGTTAAATAGCTTTTACTTTTTAAAAATTTTATTCTATATTTTATTTATATTTATTATTAAATTTTTTTTTAGTCATTACTTTCTCAAAGAAAACTTAAAGTACTTGGGATGGACACTTTATGATAAAGTAATCTTTACCTTTAATATCAGAAAGCAAACCCTAAATATTTTTGTGAAGTTTTTTACTAAATTTTAGAATATTAGGATCTTGTAATTGTTATATTAATGAAACTTTTCAGGTTCCTTGTGAAGTATGTTTGTTATTGACTTCAATTTGAAATTAGAATTAATATTTATTTTATATATATATATATATATATATATATATATATATATATATATATATATATATATATCCCATAAATATTTATTCTTATTTCAAATTGAAGTCAATAGCAAACATACTTCACAAGGAACCTGAAAAGTTTCACTATGTGTTTTGACAGGGAACATAATGATAGTACAAAATTTAACTAAAACCTTGATTTCTAAATTGAAAAATCAAGACTTGAAAGGTTTGATAAATAATTTGTTGAATTGGTAAAAATCAAATTACGTAGGCCAAAATGTCACAAATAGAAGTAACTGAGTAGGCCAAGTGACAAATTATGAAGATCACTTGTTTATGTAGTCACAGCATGTGTGTGTATAACATTATTTATATCTTTAATTTTATAGGTATCTGAAGTTCGTCTTGAAGTTTTAAAAGTTTTACATGAATTATATAAAAATGAACATTTAGTTGAGCAACTTGTCTTATTTACAGGAAGATTCAAGGTAAATAAAAAAGTCATTAATGTTATGTACTTCTTTTCTTTTTTTTTGCTTTTTTGTTATTGCTGCTTTTATATGTTTTTTTATTTATTTACTATTATCAATAGTTTTAGTTTTTATATACTAAACTATCTTAGTGAAAACTATTTTAGAGCCGTATAATTGATATGACACTTGACATGGATACTGATGTAGCAGTCGAAGCTATAAAAATTGTTTCTATACTTTACAAGTTAGACATTTTAAAAATATGCATATATATATATATATATATATATATATATATATATATATATATATATATATATATATATATATATATATATATATATATATGCATATATATATATATGCATATATATTAAACATATTTATAGTATATATATATATTAGGGATATGACTGTTTTTAAAAGATTACCCATTTGTTATTTTTTGTGGGGTTTTTGTGCAAGAATCAAAAGAATGTTAATTGCAAGTGTAAACTTTTTAAAAATGTCACGTCCCAAGTCACTCAGTGACATATATTGCCAAAAATATTTTTCTCCCAAAGTTTATTAAGTTGGGTCTCAAAAGATGCAAAATTTTGTAGAAAGTTTGTTAAAACTATTGATTTTTAATAAAAAAATTTTGAAGTTTGTTGTTAAAAAGCTAAAAGGCATTTTTAAAGATTTTTTTCAACATTATGTTCTTTGATATCCCTATAAAATTTCACTTCTTTTGAAACCCAAATTGATATATATTGGGAGAAAAATATTTTTAGTGCTTTATGGAACCCACCATATTGTCAGGTGTCATGAGGTCACCTTTTTTAGGAGTTGACACTTTTCTATGGTATTTTCTGTTTTAGCATATATTTTTTTCTCTTATTATAACACGGGGAATGAAAATTAACAACAAGATATTTTTATTCATATCCCTAATATATATAATATAAAAGCTCAAAAGAGTAATGATATGCTTTGTTTTATGTGTTATCAATATTTTAAGCATTATCAAGAAAAATTATTTTATCTACAACTATATATATATATATATACATACATACATACATACATACATAGATATATATATATATATATATATATATATATATATATATATATATATATATATATATATATATATATATATATATATATATATATATATATATATATATATATATATATATATATATATATATATATATATATATATAGGGTGCGAAAAAAGTTCCTGTACAAAAATATAAACAGCAAAAGTTCTAGTACAAGACGAGAAACAAATTACACTTTAATTTAAAACAAATTAATACTAAAAAATACTAAAAGAATACAAAGGAATACAAAAGAATACTAAAAACACACTATATATTGAAAGAAAGCACCATACAGATAATTTTTTAAAATTATACTTTTGTACGGGAACTTTTTCCGCACATTGTATATGTATATATATAAACACACACACTAGCTATAGCTCTCAGTTGCATCCATGCTCACTTAAACTGATTTACACAAGTTTTTTATAGTTTAAACAAAAATAAAAAATTAGTAAATTATTCTGATACATAAAATTCATTTTGAGAGGCTGAATAAAGGCAAATGTTCATAAGTGCAAACTGTTATAAGTGCAAAATGTTACAAAAACTGACATAAGTGTGAACTGGCACATGTTCGAATCAACATAAGTGTGCCAAAAGAATTTGTAAACACTGGCATAAATGTGAACTGGCATAAGTGCAAAGCAGTTGCAAAAATTGGTATAAGTGCGAATCAGCACAAGTGCAAACTGGTATAAGTACGCTCAAAGACTTTGCAAACATTGGCATAAGTGTGAACTGCCATAAGTATATTGGTATGAGTGCAAACTGGAATAAGTGTGCCGAATAAAATTCCAAATATTAACATAACATAAATGCAGTTTGCATTTTGGCTAATATTTGCAAATTCTTTCAGCGCACTTATGCCAGTTTGCACTTACATCAATGTTGACAAATTTATTTGGCGCACTTATGCCGCTTCGCACGTGTGCCAATTTTTAAAACTGCTTCACACTTATGACAGTTTGGACTTATACCAATGTTTTCACATTCTTTTGGCGCACTTATGCCAATTTGCATATATGCCAATAACTTTAGCCAGTTTTTGCAACTGCTTCGCACTTTTGCTATTTGCACTTATGAAATTCGCGCTTATATCAATGTTTGCAAATTCTTCTGGCACACATATAAATGTATTTTGGTGAAATTATAAAAAGTATTAATTTTGTATAATTATAAAAAGTATTAATTTAGTATAATATAAATTGTATAAATTTATATTTTTATAATATACAATTTTTCTCTAATATTTTTAAACAGCTTTGACCACATTTTAAATAACTGAAAATTTTGGTAAGTGATCTTTTTAAATAACTGACTTTTTAATTAAAAGAGGTTTTGAATAACTTAAACATCAAATGTTTTTTAAAAAGATATTTTTGAAGAAAAGTTTTTAGATTTTTAAACTTATTGTATTTAATTTATATATATATTAAGATGATATTATATTATTAATATAAAATAACATCTTATTATATAAAATAATAGTAACATAATTATATAAAATAAAATATTTTAGTATATTATATATTATTTAAAGTATAAAATATATATTGTATTTTTTAAAAGATGCTATATTGTTATGATGCAGTTATGATTTTGGTAATATATATATAATTATTGAACTATATATTATTATATTATATTAACAAAAAGCAATTATATCTTTATAAATATTAACAAAACACTGTATATTTTAACAAAAAAAACGACTATATAGTTATGAATATTCTATTTCACAGTTTTTTGTTAAATGGTACATATCTCATTAAGTATAACGATCATAGTTCATTTAGTTGTTTTAGCTTTATTTAGTTTTAGTTAAAAAGGAAATTGGTGAAGATCAAATCTAGCATTAGGCTCAACATGTTGCTTTAAATGATTATTCTGATGTAGAACGTGTTTGAAAATTTCGTTTGTCTAAAAGTAAATAGAGATATTGTCAACCCATTAACAATGATTTGTTACCAATTACATGCAACGCAATTTTTGCAGGAGCAAAACCCAATTTTGCAGGAGCAAAACCCAAAGGAGAAGCAACCCAATTTTTGCAGGAGCAAAAAATACTAATATCAATGAGGGTTTTATCAAAGTAACTGGGAGTTTTCAAAGAATAATTAGTATCATAAAAAATACATGCCTACATAAAAAGAGTTTAAATATAACATTATTTATTAATTTACACGAAATGCGTTTATTTTAAACAATCACTATAATTATTTTTTTTATTTATTTAAAACCTTCACATAAAATAAAGACTTTAGACAAGATCAACGATTATAAGTTATACATAATGTAACAATTTTTTTTATAACATTTCAATTGTTAAAACATCAAAACCGCTTTGGTCAAATTGTTAAGAAAAAATATTATAAACGTGGTCAGTTACAGCGTGCAATCGCATGCCATTCCTGTCCAAGCCTTATTTATATATATATATATATATATATATATATATATATATATATATATATATATATATATATATATATATATATATGTATATATATATATATATATATATATATATATATATATATATATATATATATATATACATACATACATATATATGTGTGTGTGTGTATATATATATATATATATATATATATATATATATATATATATATATATATATATATATATATATATATATATATATATATATATATATATATATATATATATATATATATATATATATATATATATATATATATATATATATATAGGGACGAACCCAGACCGGTTTTAGTACCGCTAGAGCGGTGGGCGCCCAAAAAAAAACGCCAAAAATTTTTTAAAAATTTTTATTTTGCCTTTTTATTAAAAATAGAAAAAAACAATTTCAGTTTTAAATGCTCTTAAAAGTTTTAAGTTAAAGTTTTAAAACCTCATTTATTCTTCAGTTCAATAAAATGAATTAAAAAGAAATTGCTTTTTTATGTAATGACGCAACTGTCCTTCGGTTACTAACTGAACATTAGTTTTAAAAAAATGAATGTTGTTACAAAACTTAATTTTAAAAACTTGTTACAAAATTTTATAACAATAGAATGTATAAAAAATTTGCTTTTTCGAATGATAGAACGATTTTAAAATATCCATTCAGAGTTAAGTTAACTTTTTTTTTTGGCAATTACGAGTAAACTGCTTTTGATAATAAATGAACAAAAGTAAATATTTCAGTCTTAATAACTATCGCGCAAATTTAATTTTTGAATAAATGAACTTTTGATCTTTAACTTGCTATTTTAGTTTATGCAATGAAAACGAAAAAGCAAGACGTAAATTTTTTCAGAAAGTTTTGTTTCTTTTCCATATTTTTAAAATAATACAAATAACATTAAAATAAATTGATGTAAGTTTTAAGATCTGTTTAAAATAACCTTCTACTGATGCATATAAAGAATGGAGTATACCTGTAGATAGAGTTGATAATGCAGCTTACCATCATGATCTTGCTTAAAAATACTTAACAGATATAGCAAAAATTATATAATAAATAAGTTATATAGTAAATGTAACTTATTTATAAAAGTAATTTTTTTAGTTATACTTAATAAGTAAAAAAATAGAATAAATTTTTAAAAATATGTCTTTTAAAACATAATAAGTTTTTAATCAAAAAAAAGTAACATTTTAAAAATTATGTTTACCATAATTATCTCTTCTTTAAATATCTTTAATTTAAAAAGTGCTTTAAAATTGCTTTAAAATTTATCACCTTTTACCTTTAGTAAAAGTTAAATGAACAGATTTGCTAATATTTATATCAAAATTTTAAAATTAAAATAATAGTGAATGTTTATTAAATGCTTATGTTTTTTATTCAAATAGTTATTTGAATACAAGACGTAAAACTACTTTGTTATTTTACATATGTTGTCCAATTTAATATATGTATTTATATAAGTAAATTTATTACGTAATGTAAATATTGATTAAAAATTGTTTAAAGTATTTAAATATTTAATTACTATTTATTTAAAACATTAATAACTACTAAAATTGAATTTACTAAAATAGAATTAATAAATGTTTGAAATACTTTGAACAACTTTCAATAATTGTTTACTAATAGCATGTTATTTGTGGTGTTTATTAGAGTCATTAGTAAAATAGTTTTCTTATCGTAACTAAAGTAACATTTGTCCACCGGTAAATTCACATATTTAAAAAATGTCTTTAAACCAACTCCTTATGTTAGGATAAAACTAAACAAAATAAACACAAATGATTAAAATGATGATTGAAAAAGTGATGACTAAAAATCTTTGTCGCTGCACCGGTTTTAACTAGGGGAGAAGAGGGGGTACTTAAAAACTACCCACTCACCCCCAACCGATGTTGCCAGAAAAAAAAGCGGTATCCCCAAATAAATTCTGGGTTTTTCACTGATATATATATATATATATATATATATATATATATATATATATATATATATATATATATATATATATCTTATACTGCTGATTTAGGTGAGCAGTGTGATATCATACTGAAATAGCCTCTTGCCGGGGGCTTCAGTACATACATCGACTGACAAATAACCTGAATCGCAAGGGAGTGCTGCTACATCGACTGAGGGTTTGGCATGGGGCAGCAATCTTTCTATTTATTATTCTTCGTTTTTTTCTTTTTCTAAAAAAGCCGTATTGATTTAGATAAGCAAAAAAAGTGAGCAAGTGCTCACATAAATATGCTATAGTAGATATATATATATATATATATATATATATATATATATATATATATATATATATATATATATATATATATTCACACACACTTATCCTCTAATGTGAGCTTAAAACTGCTTCAGATATGGAGTTCTTGATACAGAAGAATGCAGTCTAGTAGAACAACTTGTATTTTGTGACCAGCGTAAAATAGCTCATGCTGCTGGTGATTTTCTAGCGCTCCATATTGATCAGTTATCATCAGAAGCCACTCCAACAAAAATGAAAAAAGGTTTTGTTTGTATTTATATTATTAAGATTTTGAATTTAAAAAAGTGTTTAAAAAAAAAGTTAGTTGCTTTTCATTTGTAAACATATTTCTATAAATTTTTACTATAGGACAAAAAGAGGAGTATCTTAGTCAAATGAAAATCAGAGCTATTATAGATTTTTTTCTCAAGACTGAAGTAAGTTTAAATTTATTTAAATAACTGATTTTAAAGATTTAAAATAAAAGTTGCACCTAACTTTATGATATTGATGAAGGGCCACCTATAATTGAGCTTTTTTATCTTTCCTCCTTTTAAACAGATAAAATATAAAACGTTTTTTTCATTATTCTGCAAGGTACTAGTAATATATCTGAAATTTGATATTGTCTTTGTTTGACTACTGATGGCTTTATTACTATTATATCTTAAGAAAAAACTCTTAAATTAGTGGAAAATTCTTAAAATTTAGAGTTTAAAATTTTATAAAGTTTTAATGCAATTTAAGATATGTTATATTTACTAGTATATTTTGTGAGGCTTTTTGTATGTAAATAAAATCTTTAAGAAATGATGGGCACTGGAGCAATAAATATTTATTTTATTATTTGAAATTATTAAGTTGAAGTTAATTTGAATTATTTTTTATAGGTTCATGACCATTGTGCTTATATTGTTGATAGTTTGTGGGAACATGCAAATCTAGTTAAGGTATGTTGCTCTATAGTACACTGTTAAAATGCTTTTTAAGGAGAAAACTAGTATGATTTTTCTGAATTGAGAGTTTTTTCTAATGTTTGTATCTACAATGATAAAAAAAAACTTATACATGACTATGTGCAATGTTTGCAATTATCTACAAACTGTTATTTTATTCAGTTTGTACAAAACCAACATAGGTATAGTTAAACAAATTTGTGCTTTTAACATTTGTATAGCTTTTTGTCATGCTTTTTTAAAATTTATTATTAGAATATTAAAAACTCAAATAGCCATTCAATCATTGAAAGATTGTTAAAGTATAAAAAAATTTTATTGTTCAATATATGCTACTGTGATTCGCATAATATGTCATAAACTACATCTTTCTTCTTTTAAACAATAATTCAATCACAGTCAACTTCAAAGCTTACAAAATATTTAGGTATTCAAAAACTATTTTAGAAGTTATAATGAAAAATGTTAGTTTTCATCTTGTAAACTGATAGTTAAAAACTTGTAAAACCTTTAGTGAAATAATCATGACAACTTTTATGCAAATTTAACTTTTGTTGCACAAATTTAAACTTGTTCTTTGATTAAACTTTTTCATGTCTTGTTTTACTTACGTTACATGAAAATTGGAAGTGTAGTTTTGCTATTTACTTGAAATTTTCTTTTTAAAGAAAAGTGAAATATTTGACCTGTCGTGAATTTAATATTCTGTTTGTTGCATTCAACTGATTGAAGGCATATCAATTTTAATGCTTAATATATTTTTAATATAAACCAACAATATTTATACACAACTGGCTATTATCCGTAACTAAAATATGTTACTTAAGTATTCCCTTGATACCAAGATAATTGTCGTAAGAAAAACTAATTTAAGATACCGTCTAAAAAAGACGTCATCGCGTGACATACATTAATTTACAAATATTCCCCAATTTGTAGATGAAATATCTACAAGTTATCATCATATGATAATTTGTAGATATTGCTATATGTATAAGTTCTTTAGCTTTTGATTTTGCTTTTTGTTCCGGTCTTTGCTTCGTAGTTATTTGCTCTTGTGATGTGGTATTGATCCTTTTAGAGAAGTTTATGTTTTCTTAAGTCTTGTTAGAACCCTGGCAGCTAATTTCCAACAGATAGAGCATCTAAACCGGTCTTTCCACTATTTGATTATTTTTTGTTCTTAATTTAGTACCACAAATTATATTGTCTTCTCCTTGTATAAGTTTAGTAATTATTGCAATTTTCCACTCGTCTTAATTCTTTTCTCCCCTTTAAGTAAAAAAATCTCTCCCACTGACTTTTTGATTATATTCCTTGTGTTGATAATTTTCTCGTAATGATCTTAAGTACTCGGCTTTCCATCTTTTCCACACTAAGTTCTTGCATTTTGTTATATACTTCGCTGCTTGTATTATCGTATTGTTGTTAAACTCTTGATAATTGTCATCTTCTGTATTTTCGAAAGGGATAGTAATACCTTTACCATGTAGAATCATGCTTGGTGTTAAAACTGGAAAAAGTTGAATATTGTTTTTGATGTATCCTAATGGCCGGTTATTCAACGTATTCTCAATATCAATCAAAACCCCTCAATGTTGTTGGAAAGTTAGGCAAAGTCTTCCAGTTGCTTTGTGTAACAATCGTTTCACCAAACCCACCATTCTTTCAAAGAAGCCTCCCCACCATGGACTTCTTGCTAAGTTGAACTGCCATTTTATATTCATTTCACCTAGGTATTCGTTTTTTTGTGAAACCCTCTGTAATTGACGGATCCACTTCGTAGTGCTGACAAATATTTTAGCATTGCCACTTATTGCAAGAGTAGGTGTCCCTCTTCTTGCAATCATTTCTTTTATGCTTTTGTTGAAAATCTTCATTTTCCATTGTTTTTAGCAGATCCAAATAAATTGCTCTTGAAGTTGCACAATTATAAAGCACAATGTAAGATTGTTTGTAACACTCTTTGTTGACTTAATGCTTGATTGGACCAGCAAAGTCCAAACCAAAAGTTTCAAAGGGATAACTACTTTTAGTTCGATACATTGGCAAATCTGCTGTTGATGGAGCTAGCAGTGGTTTGCACCTGAATCTTTTACACCAATTACATTCGTATATTATTATTTTGACTTGGCTATAAAGGGTATCTATCCAATAGTGCTTTTGTCATTGTTAAGCCAACCATTCCATGATGTGTTCGTGCATGTGCTCTTTAAATCACCCAGTTAGTAAATGGATGCTTGCAAGGTAAAACTAATGGGTATTCGCCTTGTACACAATCCACATAGACTAGTAGGCCATCGTGATTTTTGTGTAATCGTAATCTTTCTGAAGTTTCTTTATACTTTTCGGAATTTTTGAATTTGTGTTGAACATTTTTGATCAGCTTCTGCTTGGCTTTGTTTCGTTTCTTTAGCTGATAGCAAACCACAACATTTCTTTTTACTGCTGATATTGTTAAAAAATCTGAAGACCCATGCCATTATTCTTATAATCTTTGGTAGTTGATACTTGTTCATAAGCTCATTCAAGTAGTAAACTTTCTCGACTGTAGCAAAATGTATATTAGTCAGATTAACTTCTTTCGTTACTTTTTCCGTTTGGTTCCGGACTAAGTTGGGTGGCCATTCATTCTTTTTGGTCGGCCATGTTGGACCGTTAAACCAGATTTGAGGAAGTTTTCGGTTTTTTACTCTTCTACTTCCAATATCTGCTGGATTCTGATTGGTTGGGCAGTGGTACCAAATAATCCAACTTCATTTATTGATTTCTTTGACTTGATTTGATATGAACTGCTTCCACTTGCGATTGTCATTCAGTATCCAATGTAATGCCACTGAACTATCAAGCCAACCATATATCTCAATAATTGGGTGTCCTTCAAGTGCCAATTTAACATTAGTAAGGGCGTTAGCTACCATGTGTCCAATAATTAATTCAAGTCTTGGAATAGATAAACTCGTTTGGAAATGTGTGATTTAACAGTAAGTATTCCTTCAGTAACTTTGTTACCTTGATGTACTACTATATTGCACTGCAGCAGCCATCTTTACTTGCATCACCAAATCCATGGATTTCAATCTTTTTTATCATATGATCCAAAATAGTAATACTTCTTAGTATTGGTGTTAGATCTGGTAAGGTATTTTTCCATAGCAGCCAGTTCTCTGCTAACTCTGGTGAAATTGATTTGTCCTAAGAGTATTGTAAATCACATATTTGTCGATAAATTAGTTTTGTTGTTAGCGTTATTGGGGAAATTACACCAAGTGGATAGAAGACTTTAGCCAAATTTCCTAATATTCCTCTTTTGGTTAAACAATTTTTTTCGCAAGTAGGTCTGCAATCCACAGTTAAAGTGTCATCACTTTTGTCCATTAACAAACCAAGAATTTTTGAATAACGTTGATGGTGTTCATTGGGGGTTACTTCATTATAGTTTTCTCCTAAATCATTTGTTTCCAATACAGGAAAATTTGAATCCCATTTGTGAAGGTCGAATCCTGCCTTTTCAAATTTTTAACATATTCCATATCAATCCCTCCAGTAATTATGCCATCAACGTATATGCTCTTGCTGATTAATCGAGTTTCGTTCTTTTAATGGGAGTAATGATTTTCATATGTCAATAAATGATGTTTGATTATTTCCCCAAGTATAAAGGGACTAGATGTACATCCAAAGGGGATTCGAGTGAATCGCAGAGTTATAACTTTACTTTTTAAGTCAGATATCCAGTAGAAACAAGAGTGGTATCCATCGAGACACCACTCTTGAAACAATGTATTATAAATACATTTGTGTCAGCCTATTAGATGATGAAGGGGTGTGAGGC
This sequence comes from Hydra vulgaris, assembly GCF_038396675.1. Taxonomy (NCBI): domain Eukaryota; kingdom Metazoa; phylum Cnidaria; class Hydrozoa; order Anthoathecata; family Hydridae; genus Hydra; species Hydra vulgaris. The sequence continues at coordinate 50,127,187 of NC_088920.1, read as the reverse complement.
TGGTCAAAAAAAAAATGAACCACTTATTTACCAGTTTTTAATAGTTAAGCAAAACTGGAGAACTTTGACTATGATGACTATGATGGAAATCTTGTCAGAAGCACTAACTGTAGAAGTGCTTAATTGAGAAATAACTTTAGCATTGGAAGCCAGAGTGATTTGGATGTTAAGTGTTAGGTTAATCTGTTTAACTGAAAGACTTTTATGCCAGAAGGAATAAAAGCTTCCAAGATACGCATTTATGCATACATAACATATATTTGCTATTTATTTAGATGCTGGCATACAATGTCCTTTCATTGTTATATAAACTTTGGTATTTATATGGTGTACTATTTGCCAAAAGAGAAGATGGTCATATGGATGTGTGGTGAGACTCTAACAAGACAAGAAAAAGAGGCATGATCTTAGATTTGAAAAAATATTGTATCAAACAATGTTTGTTAAAAAGTATTTAAGTGATTTAGGTATCAGCATGTAGAGAGTTAGCAGCTTTAGCAAAAAATGGTAGTGGTAGATGTAAGAAAACTTGAAGAGAGTGCCTTACATATTGTAAGGATAGAAAATGCTTTAGATTGTTTTGATCAAAGAAACAACATAAAAGAGGAAAGCTAAAGCCTGATGATGGTGATGGTGATGATGATGATGATCATCATCATCATCATCATCATAATGATGTTTATATATGCATATATATACAAAATATAACAATATTTTTGAATTAAAAAAAAAGTAATATTAAAAAAAATACACTTAAGAATGTATAAATGTTCATGCAGCCCTGGTTCTGGTCAAATTTCAACCCCAGTCGCTTACTAACACATGCTCAATATTACATTGCACAACCACTGTTTGTTTTATTAAGAATTCAATAAAAGCTTGTAGCCTTTTAATCATGTTAATTGACAGCTCAAAGCAAGATGAGTTGCTCCTTATCTTATGTTAGTACCTAGTTGAACTCTGATACCAATTAAATGCAGGCTCTGAAACTCAAAGTGAAGCAACAGTGTCTTTAGCATGTTGGTAACATTTGCCTTTCCATGTCTCGGCATCCAAAATAAGGAAGTTTCAACTGAGCCTGAAGTTAACGAATAGTTGTATTGAATCATATTTGTGTTGAATGATATTTGTGTTAAATGACTAGCTGTCTCACTAACATCATCAATATTAATTTACACAATAAAAAACTATTATCTTATGTTTCCAATATAATCCTTCCAATGTGTAAGTGCCAGCAAGTTTCACAATATCCTTTGCAAGCTATGTTATTTATTGGAAATATAATTTATATCTGCAATGTTATAACATCACCACAGGATAATGGTTTTAATTATATTGGTTTAATGGAGCACACCTTTAAAGGTTGCTGGTACAAACATAAAAACTCTTTTTAAAACAAAAGTAAAGTGAATTCTACAGAAGTTTCTAAATAAATATCTAGGAAACCAAAAAAAAGATATTTCGTGAAAAAAGATCTTATTCTTACATGAAAAATTATTGATAAGGCAGGGCCATTTAAACCTGGATGAAAGTTGTGTAATCTTTGTTTAACTAAAAAATACCATATCATTACTTCATCTTTGACACTATTGAATAGACGAGATAAGCTAGTATCAAAATAACGCCACTAAAACAAATTTGTTATATGCAACTTTAACGTTATCTAAGCTAACACTGTATCGTCTTTTTGTATATATATATTTTTTTATTGTTACGATTGTTTGCAACATCTGATAATCACTTCATATATATATATATATATATATATATATATATATATATATATATATATATATATATATATATATATATATATATATATATATATATATATATATATATATCTGTGTGTGTGTGTGTGTGTGTGTGTGTGTGTGTGTGTGTGTGTGTGTGTGTGTGTGTGTGTGTGTGTGTGTGTGTGTGTGTGTGTGTAGGAGAGAGAAAAATGGATAGGTATATGTACACGCAAAAATATTTTTACACTTTATGTTTGATAATTAGTTAAGAAAGTTATTTTCAAAAAGAAATTAAATTCTTATTTTTATTTATAACATTGGTAGAACATTGTATGAGTCTTTTATTAACAATGATTGTTTCAATTTTATTAAAACAAATAGCAACATTTGTTATTTTTTAAATTGTTTTTTAAAAACCTATTACGAAGAATTTTTTTTATAGTTATTTTCAAGAACTTTATTTTTTTGATTTTATGAAGGATTGGAAAACAATGACAAGTATGCTTCTTGATCCTAATCCTTTAATAGGTAATTTTGCATTTAAAAAATTTTTTTTGGTTAAATTTTTTTCCAACTTTTTTCAAAAGTATTTTTAGTTGTGATTTATTATGTATAAAAATATAAAAAATTGTTATTAAAAGAAGTAAAAAATTTTGGGTAGTTCTAAAATGATAAATTTATTAATATTTTTTTTAAAGAACTTGAAGATGAGGAGGAGAGAGTTTTAATAGATATAATGTGCTCAGCTTGCAAACAAGCAGCTGAAGGCCTACCTCCTCCAGGAAGAACTCTCAATAGAAAGGTATTTTTTAAATTCTTTGTTACAAAAGTATGTTTATTTTTTATCTTCATTTTCAATGTTTGTTTTTTTATGCAAATTCACCTCCCTAGGCCCTCTTTGATTGTAATGGCATTACAATCACTCTTTTTTTTATTTTATTTTTTATAGTATTATTATCAATGTTATAACTTTTTCTTAACCCTTTGAATAAATACTTGATAATTTTAGTTGAGCCAAAAAGAAAAAGAAGCAATTAATGATGACAGGAATGCAATAAGCAGCCATTTTATGGAGTACTTGCCTAAATTTTTAGAAAAGGTTTGTAAATTTGCCAAATTTTAATTTTTTGTTACATAAGTTTTATTTATTTTCTAATATATATCATCCCTTAGCTTACAACACTGCTTAAGTCGAAAATTTAAATAATATTTTTTGTTCATGAAATAATTCAAATTAGCCACAAAAAGAGCAATTGAGTCTGGTGAATTTTGCAGGAGGTAAGATTCAACAGATAAAAAGTTTCTTTAAAGACCATAAATATTTGTCAAAGATAAATTGAAACAATTAGGTTGTGCTGATGGTTTTTTGTGTTTAATTTTTTTAGTTAGTTTAGTCATGATTTAAGTTATTAGAACACTTGACTCAATCACAAATTATACATGACACCCCAAACAATAAGCTACATAGTTGTCTCAGTCTTGCTAATTAACCCAATTCTGTAACAAAGGGTTCCTATATGGCCTCAACAATGCATACCAAAAGTACTAATAAGAACATCCATGTGTCCAACATGGCACTGTTAATACTTTGATATTTTACAGCTTTTGATGGAATCAGCCTCTCTGGGAGCTACTAGAGAGTTTGGGAAGCCTTACTACCAGTTGACCTCAGAACGGGTAAAAAATAACTTTTAAAGTTGTATCCTCATTAAGAGATAACAGAAAAGGTTGCCATAGCCACTATCATAGAAGCAAAAGTAACCCATGAGTAGAAGTCAAAAAGATCTAGCATTCATCATCCTGTTTCATCACAATTTGACATCTATGCCAGCCTAATAGATGGTCAACAGAACATCTCCGCTTACCACTAAATTTTTGCCTTCACAAGACACTAGCTGGATGCAATTAACATCTGCCCAAGATAAGTATTTTTTTTATAGAAAAACCATCTCTAGGTTTACTTTACTCAACCATGAGCTCAAAGGCAGGGGAACTTTAAGTCAAAGTTTACTTTTCTTAGCCTTTGCCTGGAAAAGCAAATGCTAGAATGCAGATAGTCCTGAATTGTATGTTACCAATACCAGGATAATCATGATGATCCTGAACCTTAAGTAGTTTAAAAAAAGTTATTTCTGCAGTATTCTAACATTTTGCTCAGATGATTTTGAATATGCATTAAAAAACAACAACATTGATCTGATAGATTATCTGGAAATTGAGGTGGACAATTTGTCCACCTTTAATTTTCAGTATTCTATCAGATAATATGTAAAAAAATATTTTTAATTTTATGTTTATATATTCTATTGGTTGTGCTTAAATATTTTTGAAGTTGCAATAAAATTTGAATTTGAATTGCAATAAAAATTGTTTAGTAAGCTTATTTCTCATTTTTAATATCACTCATTAAGAAAACCGAAGTTAAAATAAAGTTTTTGAAGCTATTTTATTGTTTTATTTTATACTATTCAATGATTATCCTTTTTTATGGATTTATTCTGATTTTCAGATACTTCTTTTATTTTTTAGTTCTTTATTAGATTACATCTTGTTGTCATTCAGTTTTTTCATTCTTTAAGTGCACATCTTATTTACACTTGTAAACATGTTTCAAATTCATTCTTACAATAAATGACTAATATTCCATTTATTTGGAAAATTATATGTATTACTGATAAAAACTTTCATTCATCTAACTAAGTAGTGGTTGAGCACTGCTCTATTGACATGGTCTCTGACCTTGAAGAGGTGAATGCAGTAAAAAAAACTCTAGTCGCCATTATGATCTTAGGCAAGTAAAATTATTGAAAAATAACTCATTCTAAATTTTAATTTTATTATAACAATAATATCTAATTATAGATACTGTTTATAAAGTTTTAAAATAAGTTTAATTTTTTTTAATTGTTGTTTTGTTTTATGATTTATATAATTTGCTCCCTCCCTTTTTTTTTTTTTAATTTTTTTTTTTACTGTTTTTACTTTACTGTTCATTTCTTATTTTAGTATAAAGCAGATGTAGTCAAAACCAATGAATTGCTAACAATCCCACAATATTTTAGGCTAGATGTTTATGCTGAAAAGAGACTAACTAAGGTAATTTTTTTATTTTTCGAATCTGTTCTTTATATTAGCTTTTAGAATTGATTAAAAGAAAATGTTTCAATAATAGTATTTTAAATTAGCACCTGGACGCTCTTCTAAGCCACATGGAAGACATAGTACTCAAGAATACAGACTCCAATGTAAAAATATTATTGTTATATAGTTTTATATTTTAAGTAATAAATATTAAAGGCGTTTTTGCTTCTAAATTATTTCTTTTTTCTTTTTAGCTTTTGTTGACCTGTGCACAGACATATTACTACTTAATAGATACAGATTTGGGTGTCAGGCAAAATGCTGTAATATTTATTTGATGTTATTTAGTTCTAATTTTGATTGATATTGGTGTATCTGAATTATTTTTTATTAGGAAATCTCCAAAAATAAGACATTAGATTGTGTTGTTGAAAAGTTGCGCAAAAGTATTGCATTTGGCATACCTAATGTGAGCCCTTAGATTAAATTTTTTTTCTTTGTAATTTAAATTTTTATCAACTTTTTAAAAAGTTGTGCAAAAGTATCATGCTTAATGTAATTTGTATGTTATATCCTTGGTTGTGTATTACATCATATTTTGTTGATTTAAAAAAAAGTAATAAAATCATATAAAAGATGAAGAAAAAGAAAAAGATGAATATTCACTTGAGTGACTCCAAAGTAATGAAGTTTTCATGTGATAAAATATTTTTTTTAACTTAGTTTTATGATAAATTGAACAAAAAATTTCTAAGGAATATTTAATCTTAAGAACTGTTTTAATTTAAACTGTTTTAAATTTAAATTAACAGTTTTTTAAGATATTTTAAGGTATAATAATGTGTAAAACCATAAATTGCTTTATTAGAAGTTTATTCTATTATCAATAACTTAAAACATATGTGTAAATACAATATTTAGTAGTGGTATATATTGCGTGTTTAGTAGCAATGTTTATTGAAATTTAATTCTTATTGAAAACTATAGAATAAGTATGAGAAAATCTAAAAAGGCAAATTCTTAAAATATCTTTTGAAGTTATTTTTAGATAATTTTTTTATAATTTATTGTATGTGATATTTATATGTTGTAAATGATATATTATTATAATATATAATAATTATAATGATTATGTAATTATATAATGATGTAATTATATAATAATGATGTAATTATATAATAAGTATTTTTCTTTTTTTAATTTGTTGAAGTTGATTGATTTATTGAAATGTTAAAAAAATCATTAATCATGAGATCATGAATTAAGCATACTCACATTCTAACCATTTATTTTAGTTTTACTTCATTTCTATTTGTTAATGTTGTTTATGTTGTTAATATTGTTAATGTTGTTAATGTTGTTATAAGCATACTCACATTCTAACCATAAAAAAAGTAAGAGTAAAAAGCAAACATAACAATATCTAAACCACTTTAATTAGTCATAGATAACTACTTAATACATTCATGCTGACAATGAAACACGTGTTATTTTTAATTGTTATTGTAAAAAGCTATAAAACAACATAAAACAATCTGCAAAGTTGTTTTAAAAATATAAAGAGCTTGTGTTAATGTAAAACAACTTCGTGACGCTGTTTCGTGCAGTTTATAATCATAATAACATAAAACACGTTTAAAATAAAAAGAAGCAAATAAATAAAATTGTTCTAATTAATAAATTAAAACATTACCATCATAAAACTTCATATCTATGCAAAAACATGCCTATAGACCATATGAGTCTATTGTCCCTTATTTCTTCAAATTCTTTTAAAATTTTCAATTTTTTTTTTCAATTTAAAATTTCAATCGCAAAATTATTTGAATAAGAGAATTTTAAAAATCTCAAATTCTTTTGTTCAAATAGGTTTCTTTTTACATAAAATTCCTAAAAACAACTTGCGTATTTATAGAAAATGTTTAATCTTGATATCGCTTTAAATAAAATAAAAATATAAAAAATGGTGTCGTGTTTTTCATAATCTATTCAACTAGTTTTAATAAAATAATTTTTAGGTAGAAGCTTATATTATGTGTTAACATATAAATAAAAACATTTGTATAGCTAACTTTTGTGAGTCTTTGAGGATATTAAGTATATTAATATAATTGATAAGTTAATATTTGAGTAACTGTAAGTTACTGTTAAGTAACTGTAAGTTATTGTAGTAACTGGTTGTTTTGATTTAGTTTATAAGTAAATTTACTGTGAAGTACCTTATCTATCAGTAAATCAAAGTAAATATAACTTTAAAAGGTTCAAGGTCGTTAAAGCAAAAAGGTTGATGGTTTCTATTAGCATTGATTAACTAATAGAAAAGAATTAAAAAAAAATGAATTAATATATATTTTAATATACTTCAATAAAAATAAATAAATATATATTTTAATATATATTTTAATATACATGTACTTTAATATACCATATATCAAGTTGATTGCATCTGCTATCGACTTGATGTATGGTGTCTAAGATATATAAAATACAAATTAGCATCATTGGTTATATCTCTTTATTGTGCTCGTCACTTTCTTACTCAAGATACTATTCTTCATCTCTATAAATCTCAAATTTTTCCTTGTGTGAAATACTGTTGCCATATCTGGGGCGGATCTTCCAATGATGCTCTTTCTCTTTTAGACAAGGTGCAAAAATACATTGTAAACATATTTGGACCTGCTCTTGCAGTCAACCTCCAACCATTATCACATAGTCATATTGTTGCTTTTCTTTCTCTTTTCTATAAATACTATAATGGGCACTGCTCTAAAGAGCTAGTGTCACTTGTGCCATCTACTAAAATCCATTCTCTTATTACTCGTCATTCAATTAAGTGTAATCATTTTACTGTGACTGTTCCTAAGTGCTCCAAAAACTTTTATTTGTCTAGTTTTTTTCCTCAAACATCAGTCCTTTGGAATTGGCTTTCTTCATCTTATTTTCCTGATTCATTTAATTTGCTATCTTCTAAGTCATCTGTTAATCAATATCTTGCTCTATAAATTTCATCTTTTCTCTTCGAGTAACTTCTAACTCTAATAGTGGTTGCTTGCAGCCTCGTTGGAAGTGAAGATGTTGAAAAAAAAACACTTAAAGTAGTAAAATTAATAATATAAAATTGAGGATAAAACAATGATTTAAATTATTATTAATAAGTTAATATGGTGCAACGCTTTAAAAGATAAAAACCAGGCTGTTTTGTTAAAAAAAAAAGAAAATTTAATGTCTTTTCCCTTTTCAACTTTTCGCTTTTACATACCTTTTAATACCTTTTAAAATTTTATTGGCTTCTTTACAGCGATTAAAAGTAATTTGAATTTAAAATTACTTTACTTTGAATGAAAATCTCTGCAAAAGAGCAAATGATCATGCTTCTATTCAAAAGAAGAAAAAAAAATTAGCGTGGCGTACTTTATGACAAAAACATTACTTTTACGAATTGCCAAAAAAAATGCTAAATTAGAAAAAATGTAAATAAACAACCAAAAAAAAAAAAAAATCTTTTAAACTAATCGCGAAGGTGTGAAAAGCAATCGCGATCACGTGTAGTGAATAAATATTTTTAAAAAATTTAGGTGGAGAAGAATTCAAAAAGTATATCTAAAAATGGTTTTAAAAAATTGCAATTGTTATTAATAAAAAAACAAGAATAATATGATTCTTGTATATTGATTTATATATATTGGTGTAATAATGTATGATTGTTGTGTACACATTGGTTAAGATGCTGATGATGTTTTATGAGCTGTCAATATAGCATTGCTTAATTTTACTTTCAAAGAAAATTATTTGGTTTTTAAATTAATATTACATATTAGATTAAATATATTTATTGTCAATAAATTAACATTTTAACATCATTGTTTTGTTGATTGATTATGAAATTGTTATACCATCTTTTTTGAAGTATATTTCTAATTATAACTTTGTTAGGATGGAGAGGATAAAAAATCGCAGTCATACTTTAATGTTGTAACAAACCTGAAAAAAATAGATGCATTTAACAGGTAAGTTTTTTAAAATATTTTTAATCCGATTTAAGTTTGTTAATATTTTTCATAGCAATTTACTTTTTAAATGTTTATTAGATATCATGATCTTTCTGATTGGGATTTATATGAAGATATCAATGCCATAATTGATCAGGGTATAAACGGAAGTGTTGATGAAGAGGTACAAAAACATTTTTTGTTGTTTATTAGTCAATGCTGTTTTTGTGAGACAGAAAATTTTATCATTCTCTTCCTAATTTTATCCTTATTTCACTTATTATTATTTTTGATATTATTATTATTATTATTATTTTTACTATTGTTAATATTATTGTTATTGTTAGTATTAATATTTTAGTGTTAATGTTTGCTATTTAAATCACAAGTCAAAAAAAGTTTGCTTTATTTATTTTGTTTGATTTCTTTCATTTAATATTTGAAAAATTATGATGAAAAAAAGATTTAGCCAAAAATTGGTTATACTTACTTTTGTTATCTATAAATTGCTATTGAACAATTTACATAATTGAAAAAGTTTCTTTTTTATATTATTTATATTATCATTTTTGATCACTAACGAAAAAACTATTTTAAACATTTTTTTAATTCAGACCAACTGGATTTGTTGAAACAGAAAGAGTTTCAATGAAGAAATTAAGGTCTGGCAAACTGGGTTAAGTGAGATAATAATCAGACCAATTCAATTAAGTAATGAAATAACTTCGAGATTTCATTACTTAATTGAATTTGATTAATGAGACAATTAAGGTCTGGGGTAAAGAATTTGAATAGAGATTTAGACATGAACAATAGTTCATTTTATTATGGTATAAAAATTAAAATTTATTTAGATGTTTTGATGTGCTGATTTTGATTTACCATCTTTGAATTGTAAATAGAATTCTAATTATAAGAGTGCCTGCAATAGACAAAGTGACAGTTTCTGGAATGTTTTTAAGAGTGTTAGCTGACACATGTAAAAAAAAAAAACATTCCCAATGAAATTATACATTAACAAATATATTAGATGTAGTCTTTATAGCCTCTCCTTTTTGTATATCTAATTTGGTGTGTATTTTTGGTACCTAGTTTGTGTATCTAGGTTGGTATGTCCTAAAGGAAAACCCAAAGCGACCATCATATTTTAAGTTTTAATTTTAATTATCAAGCACATAATAATTACGAAAATGAAAATATCATTACAAAATGGCTCATGAAAAGTAACTATGATAAAAAAAAATAGTCACGAGTTTGGTGAACTTAATACTGACCAGTGTTACAAAAGATTTATCAAAATTAATGAAGATGAATGCAAGGATTTTATACTATCATTCAATTAAAGAACAAATAAAAGCAGAAGACCTTTATGGATAAATAAAAAGTTCAAACATAAAATTTAAACTAAAAGTAATCTAAGGTATTGATATCAAGCTTCTCATTTCAAATATTTAAATCTAAAGGAAGAATATAAATTAAAACATTAATGAGTCAAAAACTTCTAAAGATTGTAACTAAAACATATTTAAAAAATAGCAAAAGAATTATAAAAAAAAGTTTATAATTATATTAACAGTGAACTAAAAGCAAAAGTAAAAGCAAGTAAAAACGAGAACAATTTTAATTGAAAATGATAAAATTTGAAGCAACAGTGAAGTTATTGCTAACTGATTGTATAGATTTTTTAATTTTGTATTTATAAAAAAAGCTTAACTAAGAAGCCTTCATTGAAAGTATGACAAAAAGTATGCCTAACCTCGTTTATTGAGGAAAACAAAAAAAAAGAATCAATTTAAATGTCCACAAGCCTCCAGTTATTTTTATTAATGCTTATTCAACTCCCCAGGGCTGAGAAGGCCACTGTAGTCAAAGAGACTATTATAATTATGGTTACAACCTCTCTCAACTCAATAACTCCGAAACACAAACCTTGACAAACAAGGCCGCTGCACGGAGAAACAAGTTGAGCGCGGCACTACCAGAGTGAGGATCAAACTCAGAACTTCTTGCTTATGAGCCAACCGCTCTACCACCACACTGCTGTACTAGTGGTCTACCACTATAGTGGTAGAGCACTAATTCAGCACAGATTTGTTAAATGAAAAATTGTTCAACTTTTTTGAAGTATTAGATACAATAACAAAAATGCAAAAAAAAGGAACTTAAAAAAAAAAAAAAAGCAAATATGCAGAAGTTGCGTTTTTGGATTTTCCTAAGGCATTTAATTCAAAAGTTATTCAAAACTGTTCTTAAAGCTGAAATCATTTGGTAAGAAAATTATTGCAATGGTGTAAAGCTTTTTTAGCAAATTGTAAACAGAGAGTTATTTTGGGACAAAGTCACAAGGGTCAGTTTCAAGACCTAGGTCTCTTTCTATTTGTGTTATATTTTAAACAATTTAAATTAGAAAAATCACATTAAAAAAACGGTAGACAAAGCAAATAAAAAATTGGGTATGTTAAAATGTTATTTTTATTAAACCTTAATGGCAAGAAAGAGTCGCAGCACTTTGTTTTATAAGATAATGTAAACGAAAGTGTATGCAAATATCTAACGTACGTAAACTTCAAATTATGTGATGTTAAAACATACTTAAACATAATCAACTTTTACAGTTTTACTTTTACTTGAAAATTGCATTGCGTCAACCTCTTTAATTTTTGATCTACAGCATTTACTTCCATTAAAAAAATTTTTTATATAGTTATAAAATTTCGATGATCAATGTGCCAGCATGGCCAAGTGGTTAACGCGCTGAGCCTCTGAACAAAAAAGCAAGCTGATGGTTTGAACTTGCCATGCGGCGACCTAAACTTTTTCCGCACAGTAAGGGGGTTAAAAAAGTATGTTTTATATAAAAATATAATTGAAAATTTTAATTTTATACTTAAATTTTATTACCATTTTGTTAAATTAATTAATTTTTAAAAATAACTAATAGTTAAAGTTATTTAATATTGATACAATAAGGAAATTTAGAGTTTTACAGCTATTTTACCATGCACCCATTAAACATTCTAAACCGAGTGCACAACAAGGACAGAGTTTAGATAACCATCAAAATAGTATTATACTCCATTATCTTTTGGCTTTACATTCTATTTGGCTGATCCCTAATCTAAACTTTTAAATAAGGGATTGTCCATAAATTATGCAATGCTAAATTTCTCTAATAAACAAAACAAAAAAGATCAAACTTTTTCCTCGCAGAGTCGTATGTTAAATAAAAAATCAAAATAGCTCATTAAGTTTAATGAAAATCGCCACCCTAAAGAACTGAAGATCTCCTTCTACTTCTTTAATAATAAATTTAGCCTTGCATAATTTATGGGCGAGCCCTTAGTGTTTTATAGTCTATAGTTTTTAATGGTTTAAAATCTTAGTTTTGCTATACTATTATAAAACAATATTGCTATTATCGAATAATAATAAACTGCGATACTATTATAAAGTTTTTGACAAAAATATTGCTATAAATACAGCAAGATTGAAAAATTTTCAATATTTATAAGGGGATGTCTTTAATCCCCCATAATGACACTGGTGACAGTGCACTAAACCACTGAGCTATCTATGATATGCGTTTAGGAGAAAAACAAACCTAATTATAAATCTCTTATAAGCTCTAGGTATACTGAAAGGGTGCCCATGTTAATTTTTTTGCTCTTAAAGCAATTTTTTTAAATGAATTATTTTACATAAAAATATTGAAGTAAACAAATAATCGGTATAGAAATGATCGGTGTGAAATAGTTAAGTATAGAAATGGTAGATTTGGTAAAGACCCATATTTTATGGGTCTGGAAAGCTAGGATATATATTAAGGAAAAAGTATTGAAAAAGTTCAGTGTGGAATAGACTTACAAAGACCCATATTTTTGCGGGTCAGATCAGCTAGTCTATATTATTAAAGATATAAACATAATCGGAAAACTTCAACTGAAAACTACAAAAATTATTTTTTCAAAGGAAGTCAGTTAAAAGCAAATGTTAAAAAAAAATGGACTTACAAAATCTATGAAATAGAAAGGAAAAAGACAATTATATCCAAATGTAAAAATTCATAAACAAACATAACATTATTAATTGACATCATAAATAAGAAATATTAGACAAGCCTACCAGAGGTCACCATCTAAAATTGAGAAGGGGATTAGTTCAAAACATTTTACCAAGGCATCATTTTTTCACAAACTGTATATTATAAATAATAAAGTTGTCAGTGCCACATCAATAATTGATTTTAAAAATAAACATTCAAAATTTAATTAAAAACAACTGTTAAAATTTAAAATCTACAGTTGTTAGATTCTTTTGAGTCTCTTAAGTATCAATTTTTATGTTATTGGTTTACTTATTGTTTTTTGAATCGGTTGTTTTAATGATTTAGAATCTGTGTTACATAAATTAACCAAACAAATTGTTTATTTTTATATATTTAACTATTTTAAACAGGTTTTGCTGTTATCAATTAGCATAATCAATATGACTTTACTTATGTCTTTTACAAGTATTGATATTGACAACCCAGATAAGGTTTGAGATTTGTTTTATATTTTGTTATGTTTTTAACATTTTCATGTGTTTGAATAGTTTTTCATTCAGACAAATGAATAACATAAAATGGACATTTTGTACATTGTTTGTTCAAACAGACATCCTATTCTTTCTTGAGCTTGTTATAACTTGCATTGTGAAGTTATAGGAGTGTAAGAAAGTAAAAAATAAAAGGATATAAACTGCAGCTCCCCTTTATAGTTTTGGCCACTTAGTAAAAAACTAAAAGAAAAAACTTTAACATTAAAATTAACAGAACAAGTTTATCATTTAGTTAATGGTTTTTGTTTACTCTTTATATAGTTTAAGTCTTATATCAGTCTTTTCTCTATTATCAGCAAGATCTTTGACTTTTAAGCTAGGTTAAGGGCTATTGCTCTTGACATATTAAAGTTTTTTAATAAATCTAGCATACTAGACTCCTCCATAAGCTTTTTTCAAATGATCTATCTGGATTAATCTTCTTCATATGGTATCTCCATAGATTTCGATCTTGAGACAGGCAGATGATCTCAAGTGTGATCTCTCATCTTTAACAATTGGGCTGCAGTAGCTTGTGAATTTTAGTCCAAGCAAAACTACTTTACTGCTAATAATGATCACGATGTTGGTTATATTTTTATATTGATGAATGGAAACACTCTTACCCAGTCCTGTAACTCACTAGTTCCTCTAACTGAGTCTTCTACTTTATATCTTTTTGGATTATCATTTATTACTGACCTCTCACAGAAACCTTATACACAATTCATCATAAAGTTAGCATTGCTAAGCTAGCCTCTCTTTGTCATGCTTGTTATTTCTTTACTAACTTTATGATATTGCATCTCTTTCTCTTTTCTACAAATACTATGGTTGCTGCTCAAATAAGCTATTATTACTTGTTCCATCAATCAAAACTCAATCTCATGTGGCTTGTTATTCAGAAAAGTTGCATACTTTTACTGTATCAAACATCTATGCATCCTATTTTATATTTTCCTAAATCATATAATTTTCATGTTCTTTTATTGACCATTTTCTTGCTCTTTAAATTTACTTTTTTAACTTTATTCTTTCTATTAACTTAAATAGTGGTTGCTTGCAGCCATGTTAATAATTAATTTTTTTTTAAAAAAAGGTTTTTATAGTTACATAGACTTTTTTAAGTGTTTTTCAGTTTTGTGAGGGGACTTATTTAAGATTAGGTTTTATTAATTTTTGCAATATTTTTTCAAAGAAATATTTTCAAAAGACATTTTTAACATATTTAAAAGCATCTATAACAAATAATGTATAATCAATGTGTATTATAAGCAATGTATAATAATTATATAATCAAAATAATCAGCTTCATTAGTAAAGGTTTAACTGAGTTGTAAGTAAATACATAACATTATTAATTTAATCTTAAGACATGTCTTCTCCTGAATTATTTTCATAAACAAAAGTTAAAAAAAGTTTAATAATGGTTTTTCAACTATTGGTTCTTGAGAAGTTGTTGCAAGTTGCAAAAGTATTATTTATAGATCAGCCATTTTGGAAAAAATCAAAGTAATAGTTTGACAATTTCAATGCAACTGTTTATTAAGTCAAGTAACTCAAGTCTGTGAGTTGATTTGATAAGAAACATTTTCAGGATTTATAATTATTTCCACAGCCTGTGTCTTAGACCATACTAGCTATGGCTTAGTTTTATCAAATCAAACCACATACTTGATTAAATACTTGGCATGATAAATAATTGATTTTATTTACACCTTAAAGGTGTCAAAAATGCAGGAACTAAAAGTTTATCTTTAGGAATTTTTGTAAAGTAAATAATGTATTGCATATTATGCCTAATTTTTTTTTTTTGACCAATTCAAAAGTTCTGTTTAAAAAAATCAATCCAATCACTTTAATTAACTATAATTTTTTGAGTAAAAAAAAACTTTTTTGTACAAATAAATGATTTTATCAAACCACTTCTTTAGTTACTGCTTGTTTTCCTATTTTAAACATTTATTTGATTATATATCTACTGAGCTAAAAAGCGTACTTTTTAGTCAGGTCAGTATATTGAAAGTAATATTTACAAAAAAATTATTTTATCAAACCACCTTATTAGTTACTGTTGTCTAGGAATCAAAATTTTTGACAAAACTTAATGTAAGTGAAATTTTTTTTCTTTAAACTGTCAACTTGGTACTCATAAGACACAGAACAGAATGCTAGCTTTAAAAATAATAATTTTGTTTCATGAAATTTTTTTGTAATAAAGAAAAATTGCAAAAAATAAAAATATGTTGCTTTTTTGCAAGTTATGTTGAATAAGGATAGACAAATATATGTATATATTCGGATTGCGAAGTTTACTAAAAGGCAAAGTTGACTTCAGCTTTGAATTTGGCTCTCAGTTAAAGTTGGTAACAACTGCAAAATTTCATTTAACTTTCAGTTAAATTCGAAAGTTACTAATTTTTTTTTAATTAAATAAGAGAAATAATTATAAAGTATATTATATGTTTCGTGTATATCAATCTGTTTCTCTGCGCAGTGACCTCGTTCATTAAGGTTCGTGTTTCGGAGTTAAAGAATCGCTTTTTGGCTTTTAAAAAATCTTAAAAAACAGAGACAGGTAGAAACAGAATATTTAACATAATTTTCTTCACCATCTTTTTCCTTTATATAATTGATATTCAAAAATTTTCAAATAACGTTGTTAATGTTCATTTAAAAACATTAAGAGTTGTAAAGATAACTTAAATTGTCGTTACTACTGCATTTTTAGATTTTAGACTCTTTTTTTTCTGATTAATTGTCGTTGTTTTTTGTAAACATATTTTTTGTTTCACTTGTGTTTTCTCATGTTTTGAAATATGGTTATTTATGAGCTAAAAAATGATAACTTTGTTTTGCAAAAAAATGGTTATTCAAAATGTACTTTCATTGTTTTTATAAAATTTCTCTTGCAATTAAATGTGTTTTTAAAATACAAATTCAGCTTTAAGTTAAATTCAGTTTAAAAGTCCAAATTTGTCCTTTAATTAAATTGTGTACCTCAACACATATGGTCTGAGTTTGTCTTCCAGTTGAATGATTTTTTAAATTCTTCCAGAAAATGGGGTTGTGTATCAAAAAAATTTAGTTCTGCATTTTTTGAGTACTCAGTTGACACATTAACAAAATTTCATTAATATTAGCACCCATTAAATTTTTTATGTCCAAGAGGAACCTCAAGAACTGATGTTCTACAGTTATTCTCCTCCCCAAAGGAGGTCATTATAATCAAGGAGGGTACTCACTTATTTAAATGTTTTCTATTAAACTTAAAATCAAATCAAATATTCTTGTTTTTTCAAATAAATATTCTGTTTCAAAGTATAAGAGGTTTAAAAAAAAATAAAAAAAATTAGATATTTTTATGATATAGCTCATTATTAACTTTTTATAGAGGTAGTTGAAACTATTCAAGTATTTTAAATAGTATATAGGTCATTATTGAATTAAAAAATTTAAAGCAATATTTATTAAAAAATGATCTTTAATAATTAATACTACGATCTTTTTTGTTTTTATTTTTGTTATGATATTTAATCTATCTTTTCATAGTCTTAGCTTATTATTTAGAGTGTTATGAAAATGTTGCGTAAACGGCAAAAGCAATTTGTAAAGCAATCAGATGAATTGTTGCAGTTTGGTGGTGCCAAAATAAAGACTCAAGTATTTTTTTTTTTTTTTTTTTTGATAAACTATAGTTGTCTAAACAAAAAAATTAAATAATAATACCAAATAAAATTTGCATTAATATATATTTGATTTGCATCTAGTTTCTGATATTTCACACAGTTCCTAATATTTTATAAAGTTTCAAATATTTCAGGTTAGATCAAGGTTGTTATAATCACTGTGCTGCTGGAAACATTTAATCGAGTAAAACCTGCCACATGTCTTGTTGTTTTGAAGGACTTTTTTGGCAAAGGTTTTGAGAAGTTATCTTTGCCTTAAAATACTTTTTCTGTTTGGGCCTCTTGGTTGAATAGGCTAAAGATAGCGTCTCAAAAATTTTTGTTAAGATGTACAGTGTATCTGGCTACTTTTGTAGGTTTCCAGGCTGTAGGACAAAGGAGAAAATTTATGTCGACTTCGCACCTCTTCTTATTCAATAAGGCATAGATGTAAAACTGTGTTACATTGTTTTCTGTCTAGGATGCTTTTCACATAATCTTTAATAAGTTTTTTACTTTATTGCTACTCTTTCTGTTATGCAGGCTATGTTAGGCTACAGCTTTAAAACTCAATTTAATGGTTATAAAACCAGCTGAATATAATGTTTTCTAAACAGTGGTAGGTCTCAGAGAAGATGACTTCATCAACAGCTGTAAAATATCCGAATATTAACAGTATCATGTGCATGAAAGATGTTTCTGTTAGAGCTTTTGGTGTGTATTGTCAAAACACATAAGGAGCTTGTTATGAATTTAGATTGATTAGCAGGAATGAGGCAACTGCATAGTTTATTGTTTAGTGTGTCAAGTACTTTGTTTAAATCAAGTTCTCTTTAATAATAAAAATTAATTTAAATAACTATAGAACTAAAAAATGTTAAATATGAAAAACTATTTTTTTTTTTTTTTTTTTTTTAAACAATCAATTGTTTTAATTTTTTTTTTTTTTTTCCAAATATTTAATGACTTTCAAAAAATATTTTTATCCAACTTAACATTTCAATCATCTACCAAGTTCATTAGGTTAGCTTGCCTTTGTGAAACTAATTGAAATTTGTCTATTTCTTGTTATGTCTAAAATTTTATCTCTTATACATGGATCTGATTTTATTACCTGATTGATGCACATGAAATAAATTAACCATTGCTACACATTCTAATCTGCATCTAGAGTTGCTTTTTAAAAAGCTCTTGAGATTACACTGACCTCAATTATTCAATTAGTCTCCTTGCTATTAGGAAGGTCTTGAGTCTTTAAATAACAAACTTCTAATATCTCATTTTGAATCCAAGGTTGAGTTTCTGTTTTATTCCTGCAGAGATTGTATTGCTTACTTTTTTCTACAAGAACTGTTTTTTACTATTACAGTTAGTGCTCAAGGAAGTTATAATTTCTTGTTCCAAATAACAAAACATCATTTCCAAATAACAAAACATCATCTCCAAATAACAAAACATCATCTTTGATGGCTCGTCTTGTTCTTTTTTTTTTTTTCTTTTAACATTAATGCTTTGGAGTTTTCTTCTGTCTTTTCCTGACCCAACTGTAAATGTAAGTTTGGAGTTTTAAGGTCTTTTTCGTTAACTATCTTTTCTTTCTTGTAACAGCAAACTCTAAATAATGGTTGTTTAAAGTCTTTATAAACTTTGTAAAGTTTATTTTAAAATGTATATAATTTTAAAAATATATATGTATATAAAACTTCAAATATATATATATATATATATATATATATATATATATATATATATATATATATATATATATATGTATATATATATATATATATATATATATATATATATATATATATATATATATATATATATATATATATATATATATAAAACTTAAACTGATAAGTGGCAGATCCAGAAATTTGTTGGGCATACTGGTCTAAATATCCTGATGTTTGGAGGATCTTTAAGACAAATTTAAAAATGTATATTATATAATATACTTTGCCCTAATATCTAGCAATCTTATGTTTTTTGAAATAAAAATATAAATGATTAGCCAAAATAGTCCTTAATGTTAAATTGATGGCTTTAACAACAACATTGATTCTCTATTAATTTTCATTTAAATTAATTATACTTATATTAATAATTTATATGTAATATTTTTATATAATTATGTAAGCAATATATATATATATATACATACATACATACATACATACATGCATACATACATACATACATACATACATACATACATACATACATAAAAATATATTTTATATTTCTTTTAAATAGAATAAAAACATTATTACATAGCATATTTATTGCATAGCAAGTTCATTAACTCATTCTATAGTTATCTTTTTTTGTTGTTCTTCTTTTACTTTTTAAATCAAGTTTTTGGTATGGTTATTGCAATGTTATATGTTGTAAATTATTGTTGTTAAAAGGTAAGTAGAGGAGAAACTTATTTAAGCGTATTTTAAAACAAGTTTTTGTTAAATGGATTATGGCATGGAAACATCTCTGCTGATAAAATTATTTAACATTATAATGCGCAACTATAAATATAATTTCTTTAATATATATATATATATATATATATATATATATATTAAATGTTTGTATATATACATACACAAACATACATATATACATATACTTTGTTTATAGATATTCAATATTCTATGTGACTTCTTTATCATGTTTTCCAAACAGATTCTTAACAAAGGTTGTGTTTTATTTTGCCAATTTTTTTTCCAGTCTAAGTTATTTTCTGTATCAGCATTTTTTATAAAGAAACAGCAATAAAGTGTTATTTTTTAGACTGGGTATTTTTTAAGGGTATTTTTTAGCAGAAAATTTTAAAATAGGGTAACAATTGAAAGGTATTTCTGGAGAATTTTTATGTATTTTTTATGATAAGAATTGGTCCAATTTGGTTTAAGCTATTAGGTTTCTTATGTTATTGCATTATTAGGTTTTTTTATGTTGTTACATTATTAGGTTTCTTATGTTAATTTTTTTTTAGCTCCATTGTTGGCTCCAGTTGTGTATGAAGCTGATTCCAACTTACAAGTACAAATGCGTGATTTTGTCATAACTCATGTTTTCAATACAATTAGTGAAGAAGTATTGCAAGATGAAGGTTAAAAATAAATAAAATTTTCAAACTAAAACTCTCATTTAATTCTATTTAAGTTTCGTTTTGTGAAAATATCAAGTTTTTTTATTTAGTTTCATTTTGTGAAGTTTTTTATTTATTTAGAAGATGATTTAAAAGCTCAAGAACTTCACAGCAAACGATTACTACTTGCTGGGTTTTGCAAGCTTCTAAGCTTTAATGTTTTTGACATTAAGCTTGCTGCTCCAATATTTGGACAGTTTTTACGAGTGAGCATTTTATTTCATAGTAAAGTTGCTACAGTTTAAATGTGTTTAATTTTTAAATATTTTTTACCTTTTTCTAAAACCAGGGTTATGCTGATTATTCAGACATTATTAAACAATTGATGACATATGCACGTGAAAATAACATTATCTTATTTTCAAAAGTTTTGTTGTTTTCTCTACAGCAGGTATTCTTTTTTATAGTTTATATATTTCCTTTATTTAGTATAAGAATAAGCAGGGAGCGACAAATCGGTGAACGTGCAAACGTTTGTTTAAAAAAAGGCAGAAAAACAAATGCCATGTTTCCCTACTTTTACTTAAGCAAATGTTGGCGTTTGCTTAAAATTTTTAAAAACAAATGCATAACTTCAGCAATTTTTTTTCCAAATAATTATGCGGTTAATAGTTTTTTATTTATTATAAGAAAAAAATATAGCTAACTATTTTTAAAAAAAATAAGTTACTAAAATTTAAAACGCATTTTCAATGACTTTAAAAGAAACCATGCTAATACTTTCTTCAATAAAATTACTTTTAATAATTAAGTACACAACTGAAGAAAATAATGTTTTAGCATGGTTTTTACATGCGTTTATAAAAGCATGGGAAATTTCAGTTAAAATGAATGATTTTGCAACTACTTTAAAAGAAACCATGAAAACATTGCTTTCTTCAAAAGCATGCTTTTTTTTAATTTTCTTAATATAGTTATACTAAAGTAATGTTTGCTTGCCCTTTTTAAAGTTTTGAAAATTTTTTTTAAGATTAGCAGAAATATATATAATTTAATAAAATATATAGAACTATTATCTTTATTATAGTTTTCATTATTTACTGTGCGGTTAACAACTCCAAAATTATGATATTTTATTATTAAATATTTAATATTATTATAAATACTTAATATTATTATAGACATAATAATATGATATTTAATAATAACTTAATATAATAACTTATTAAATACTTAATATTATATTATTACTTTTAAATGTCTTAAAAAAGGAATGTTAAAACAAATTTTATTTTTATTTAAATTTCTTCAAGTTTATACATTTTTTTATAAGTAATTTTTTACAGTCATAATGTTGTTGCATATTAGCTATCTTTAATTTGCGCGCGCTTCGCAAATGCGTGAAAAATTGTTTTGAATTAATAAAAAATTGATAAAATTCAATAAGCATCTTTGTCGAACTAACTGCCGACCTCATTTTGGTGTTTTATGGTAAGACCTTTGCATCAATTTTTTTTTGCCGAACTCTAAAAGATTGAGGTCAACAAATTATTGCCAACCTTATTTTTCCGAATTTCTAGGGTTGTCTGTGTATATACATATATATATATATATATATATATATATATATATATATATATATATATATATATATATATATATATGTATATATTCTTAATGCATGAATATAGACTTAGTTTGTTAATTTTACTTGGTGAGCGTATACTAGCTGCCAATTAATCATATTTAAAATATTTTCAAATGAACACTAGACAAATTGCTAATTTCTAGGCTTTTGAAAGTTTACGTGAAGATCATAATGGCAAAATTGATGTAAAATCTGAGGAATTTCACAGCATCAAAGTAAGACAAATGTAAATGAACAAATAAAGTATAACTTTTTCCTAATTATTTGATTTAATTTTTATTTTTTTTTAATTTTTTTAGGATTTTACATTTATTTAAATTTTTTAAATTTTACATTTATTTAGGATTTAGCTCACAGGTTTGCTCTTATGCTTGGTGTCAATACAAACTTAGATAATCCTAGAAAAAGTACTATTACAATTCATAGGTATTTTTTAATCATAGATTTAAATTTATTCTATCGAAAAAAATTTTTTTTTTTTTCTAATTTATTCAATTTGTATCTATTTAGTATAGTTTTTAATATATGGTGTCAAATTTTTTAATTTAACATCTTCTCTTTTTTTAATAACTTGTTTAGAGAAGGAATTTCATATGCATTTAACACTAGTGATAATGGAGTTAGTGTACCCACTAATATACTATTTTTGGAAGTGTTGCATGAGTTTACTTATCGTTTGACTAAAATTGACAGAAAAGCAGTGTAAGTAATGTGTACTATTAATTAGATATAGATTTTCTTGGGTTTTTTTTTTTTTAATTTTATTTTTTCTTTATTTATTGTTTGATTAGTGGTAAAACTATTTTCATCTTAAACTCAAGCTGAAGCCTAGCAACTGGACTGTCTAGCAACATTCAGCTATGGCAGTCCAGTACTTATTTTTTGCACAAACTGTTGTCTTTTAGTTTTAATTCTAGAAAAATAGCTCATTTATCTAGAATGGTTTTTAATCTTCAACTTTTAAAATCAGGTTGTAAAAGGTTTATTCTTAATGGGATAAACTCTGTTTGAGAATAATTTGGCATCTCAGCTGACTAATGCATGGTATTTATTTATTTTGTAAGCAGTAAAGTGTTGCATCCTGATTGTGGCCTCTAATATATTGCATCCTTTAGTTGTGGCATCTTATTGAAATAAGCAAGTCAACCAAGTATTTATTTTAAGGACAGCTTTGAAATAAAGGTTTTCATTTTTCATTTGAATAAAAATTCAAATGAAATAAAATGCTATATTTGATTAAATGATTTTGTACAAAAAAATTTCAATTTAAAATTTAAATCTAAAATAGTTTAAGTTAGTTCGCAACTTCATAACTAAGCATTTTATTTGACTTTATTTAGTTTTATTTGGCTGAAACCTGGGCTAAATTGGCTGGAATTGCACATGTGCAGTGTCTCTGCTCTAAATAGCAGAGGTTCTGAGTCTAATTTTTTTAAGTTTAAGTTGTACAAACACAGGTTTTATGTTTCCCTGTTTTACTAGAAGCTAAAACGAAAAGGACAATTGGGAGAAAATCCATTTGTTGTTATTATTCTTTTATTATCTGATTTATCTTTTAATTCAGAAATGATCATTTATAGCATATTTAAATTTAACTATATAAATGATCATTTATAGCATATTTAAATTCAACTATATAAATATTAATTTATAGCATAGGTGTTTGAAGAGCTTAGTGCTAAAAGTATTCAAGTCAAAAATATATGTTTTTAAAAAAATCCTTAACTTGTCCAGTTTACATAAGTGAAAAAAGAGTTTTTAAAATTTTTAAAAACATGAAAAAGATTTTTTTTATAATTAATAGACCACCTGTCTAAACTAAAACCCTTAGTTGTATGTACTCTCCTATCCTTAAATAACTCATTTGGTTAAAATAAAAATAGGAAAACAAGAAAGTAAAATAAAGAAAAAATAAAAAGTATAAAACAAATAAAAAAATAAAAGCAAACACATTCTTAACAAACTGTCAATAAAGTTGTGTTTTTTTAAGTTAAAAATAACAATTAAGTTTAATAGTCAACTATTTGTATGATTTTTTACTTGAGTAATTTTAAATTGAAGGCTTTAGTGCTAAAAGTATGTACGCCACAAAAAAAAGTTTTTTCGTGGCTTACATACTTTAAATTTCAAATTGAATGCTTATTTTGAGGCTCTGATCTAAATAATTTTTCTCAAAATATTATATTGTGACTTGAGTTCTGTCAAACTCTTCGATTATTTTAAATCTTTTTTTAATGTTTATGTTTACCTCAACTTTCCAAATGCTCTTTGTTTAAAAAATTGTATAGTAAATAAAAGTTGTAAAAGTTAAATTAATTTTTGAGTTTTTTCATTTTGTTGGATTAAAAGAAAAAAAATTAATTTTAACTTGCTGAGAAAAAAAGAAAAAAAAACTTGGTGACTTGCTTTATTTTTTGCTTATTCAAGTCAATTAAAAAAATAAAATTTCTTAATTTCTCTATCATCTCTAGATAATATTTTGAAATATAAATTCATTAATAAAATAGATATTTTAGAATTTGAAAAAAGTCAAAAACATTTATTCTAACAGATTATCAATAAAACAGTTTTGCACAATTTATGTGCATGCAAATTAATTCCTGCCTAAGAAAAAACTAACAAACAAATCTAACTAAAAATCAACAAAAAAAAATGTCCTCATATTTATGTAGTGCTATAAAAATCCAATTTGCTTTTGCACTGTGCTCTTCTATGCAAAAAAGAAGTGTTGGCCTTGTATCTAAAATTCTATATTTAAAAATGATATCTATAATACTCATATAAAAATTATAAGAATATTAATTAACACTTTATCAAAGTATTACTTATATATTTTTTATTTAGAAACAGTGCTAAAAAATATTTTGCTTTGTCAAACTCTCCAGTGATGTTCAACACTTTATAAACTGAAATGCAGCACAAATATTTAATTTTTTACCAGTAAAGACAATTTTAAAGAGGTAAAGCCTGAACTTGTGCATCAAATTGTTTAAAAACACTTCAAACGCAGCATTCATTAATCAAGCCAGATAATTTTATAACACAAAAAAATCTTCAGAATTGTTGGCTTAAAATTAGGCCAAGAAAAGAAAATAAGATTGAAAACAAAAGGAATGTTTTTTGTTAATATTTCAATATATGGTTTCTTTTGGTTAGTTTGATTAACTCGAAAACTTAAAATGTTTATTTATGAAATAAAAACATCTTTTCTTGGCACTTAAGCATCCCTTAAAAAATAGACAGTGCCAATGTACAATTTTTTTTGTCTTTTTGATAAAAGTAAACATTTATTTATGTAAGTACAGACATATTTATTTTATATAAGTTTAAATATGTATGTATATGTATTTATATTTATACATACATTTTTATATTTTGTAAGTTTGAACCACTTAAAAGAAGTTGGTGGAAACATGCTAACTAAGAAAGGTCCTGATTGGATGCCGATTCAAACTTATCAAAATGGTTTAGTAAGTAGTGCTGATGAGTCTAAAGGTATAAAAGATGATGCTGATCAAGAATTAGAAGGCAAAGTATTTATTATTAATTGCATAAACAGGTTTTTATAATATTCCATTTATCTTTGAAAAATTTTTTAACCATTCTTAAAAATTTTTATTTTCAAACCTTAGATGCTATTAACTTGGAGAAAAAAACTAAGTCTATTGTTGAAACTGCAAAAAAAACACCAGCTCGAAATGACAAAAAAGCACCAGCTCCTCGTAATGACAAAGCAAGAAAAAAGTTGTCAATGAGTAAAGGTATTTTTGAAAATCACTTTATAAAAGAAACAAAACAGTGAATTTTTTATTACCATGTTTAATGCAATTTTTCTTTTCAGCAATTGTTATGAATTTGTATATTAAATATATACTACTGTGATCAAAAAGTAAGGTGAATTTTTTTATAAAATGAAAAATCTTTATTTATTCTTCCAAATCTGTATCGTCCCCCTCAAAATAATCCCCCTCCCCCGGCCCCAATGCATTTTTGCCAACGTTTTTTCCAGTCTTCGAAGCATGCCGAAAAGTCCTCGGTAGGGATAGCCTTCAATGCACGTGCCGATTCACGTTGGATCTCTTCAATGGACTCAAAACGATTTCCCCGGAGTGGTCTCTTGAGCTTTGGGAACAGCCAGAAGTCACACGGTGCTAAGTCGGGCGAATACGGTGGTTGTGGAGCAACATGGGTAGAGTTTTTGGCGAAAAACTCACGAAGAACCAGTGCTGTGTGCGAAGGCGCATTATCGTGGTGCAAAATCCAAGAGTTATTGGCCCATAATTCCGGTCTCTTTTTGCGAATAGCTTCACGCAAACGTTGCATAACGCTTAAATAATATTCCTTGTTGACAGTTTGGCCAGTTGGAAGGAATTCGTAGTGCACGACACCACAATAATCAAAGAAAACAGTCAACCTGACCTTGATTTTTGAGCGACTTTGACGTGGTTGCTTCGGTCTCGGCTCGCCTTTTTCACGGTATTTACTCGATTGGTCGGTTGTTTCAGGGTCGTATGCGTAGACCCAAGTCTCGTCGCCAGTAATAATTTGTTTGTAGACGTCTTGATAGTCAGAAAGCATTGCTTCACACGTTTTAACGCGACGCTCTTTTTCAAAAAAAATTGAGAAATTTCGGCACCAAACGTGATTTGAGTCTTCTGAGGCCCAAATGATCCTTCAAAATCGCTTGCACCGACCCAAATGATATTCCAACCATGTCAACAAGGTCTCGAATGGTTAACCGACGATTTGCAAGCACCAATTCTTTGATTTTGTTGATGTGGCAATCATCAATCGAAGTCGATGGTCGTCCGGAGCGTTCCAAGTCATCAACACGTTCTCGGCCTTCTTTGAAGTCTTTGTACCACTTGTAAACATTTTTTTGAGACATAGTCTCTTCACCGAAGGCCTTTTGCAACATTCGATACGTTTCAGCAGCAGAAATATCATTCCGCAAACAAAATTTAATAGCACTTCTTTGCTCAACAAAATTAGACATCGTGAAAATCGCCGAATGCACTTTTGGTACTTCAGAAACAAGCGTAAACAAAAAATAATAATTATGAGTTTGACATGTAATTTGGCGCAAATGTTAATGACATTCCTACCAACTTAAAAATAAAAAAGATTAGACAATTCGAATAAGGCGGGAAGTTTAAATTAAAAATTCACCTTACTTTTTGATCACAGTAGTATGTCATAATTTAATTTAATTTAAAAACTTTATTTTTTGTTGATGGTTACAACAGTTTTAACAAGAATAAACTAATTAAAATCAACACATTTAACAATTATAGACAATACACACTCACACGAAAATCGTTAAAAATAACATTAAAAATATTCAAAATCAAATTACAACCGTTTCATTACAGAAAAATGAGTAAATATTGTATTATAATGTCAGGATAAATAAAAATAGTAATTAAAAACGACAGATTTTACAATAACAATTTTTTGTATATTAATTTTTAATATATTTTTTGAACACCTCAGAACACCTTTAGAGGACATGGTCTTGTTATCTAGAGTGTTCCATAACGAGATGGCTCTAAATATAGTACAACATGTATCCTTATATTTAGAGCCATTTGAAAGTAGAATCATTTTTTTGCTACAACAAAGTTTAAAAGAAAGGTTTTTTGTATTGAATAAATCCTTCATAAATTGTGGATTTAGACAATTAATTGATTTAAAAACTTCTATCATTAGAAAGCGCAAATTTCTTAAGTGGATCCTCGGACTATTATCAAAACTTAACAATTCATCAAGAGATAAGTCAAACCTTTTATGGACAATACAAAGAGCTTTTTTATGAATTTTATTTATAAGGTTGTCATAGTACTTAGAACAAAACATCCATATTAGGGGACAATAAGAAAAATTTGACATTATGAAGGCGTTAAACAACAATGTAGCTTTATTACGGGATAAAAAACTTCTTATGCGTGAAAGAGCAAAACATTTACCATTAGCTTTACTGCATAAGTATTTAATGTGTTCTCCAAAATTTAGATTCTTATCAATTGTAACACCAAGTAGTTTCACCCTATCAGAGGCAAAAACAGTTATATTACCTATTTTTAGGTATTGATTTTTTGTTTTTTTTAAACCAACTAAAAGTAATTGGAATTTATCAGGGTTGGCAACAATCGAGTTAAACTTAAACCAGGCAATGGTATTAGTTGCTTCTTTTTGCAATCGAAAAATAACCTTTTCTAAGCTGTAATTACCCTTTGTTTACAACCACTAATATATGATATAAGAAATTTAAGACTTTCTTTAGAGAAACCATATGCCTCTAATTTAGCAATAAGTAGGTCATGCGGAATGAAATCATACGCTTTAGATAGATCCATTAATAATGTTCCAACAATACCTCCATTGTTAATGCATTCATGCCACTTATTAAGTAAAAAAATAAGTGTATGCTGAGTACTATAACCTCTACGAAAACCACACAAAAGTTTGTCAAATTTTGGCTCCATAAATAACAAAATCTGTTCATAAACGATCATTTCAAAAACTTTGGAGAGAGCAGGTAGGATACTTATAGGGCGATAGTTAGCCTTATCTGTTGGGTCATTTTTTTTAAGACACGGTAAAACATCCGCCATTTTTAGAAATGACGGGAATGTTCCATCTAAAATGCTATTATTGATACAATCTGTAAGACTATCCCTAAAGTATCAGGTAACCAAAAAAGTTCGTGCGGTTTTTCCGTATATAATAAAAACACACAAAACGACAAAAGTAAGTACATTTATTCATCAAAATAGTCACCATTAGCATCTAAAACCTTTTCCCAACGTAAAACAAGCTTATTTATTCCACTTCTAAAAAATTCTCGGTCCTTTGAGTCTATAAAAGCTTTCAACTCCATTTCAACCGCGTCCTGGTCTCGGAACTGCTGTCCTTTTAAATGATTTCCCAGGGAAAGGAAAAAATGGAAATCAGTAGGGGAGAGGTCTGGCGAGTATGGTGGATGAGGCAAACTCTCCCAACCAAGGCTTTGGAGCTTGTCCTGAGTCACGCGAGCGGTGTGCGGTCTCGCGTTGTCGTGGAGAAGCAGAACTCCTCTCCTGTGCACCAGTGCAGGCTGCTTTACAAGCAACAGGTCGTGAACTCGTTGCAGCTGTGCTGAGTAGACCAGTCCAGTAATGGTTTGGCCTGTTGGGAGCAGCTCGTAATGCACCACACCAGCTGTAGTCCACCAAATGCAGAGCAAAACCTTCCGCTCGTGGAGATTGGGCTTGGGTGTCTTTGGGATGGGGTCATCGGGGGACAACCAATGGTAGCAACGCTTGGTATTGTTGTACACAATCCATTTTTCGTCGCATATCAATAAACGATCAAGAAAAGGCTCAACATTGTGGCGTGATAAGAGTGATGTGCAGATCGTAAGCCGTTGCTTCTTGTTGTCGATCGACAATTTGTGTGGAACCCACCGACTCAGCTTCCACGCTTTCCCAATCGCATGCAGATGTAACAATGGGCGTCCAGAACGCGGCAGGTCTTCGATGGACTCATCTCCCGAAGAGAATCGCTGAAACCACTTCTGTGCTGTGCGTTCACTTACTGTACCTTCTCCAAATGCTGTGCAGATGTTTTTGGCCGCTTGTGTTGCATTCCTTCCAAGTTTGAACTCGTAAAGTAAGCAAGATCGAATAATCGTTGGTTGGGTTGCCATCCTTTCTTTACACAAAACCTTTCCTGTAAGCTCGTTACAAGCCTACACTATATATGCAGCAACTGCGCGTGACACACGCGTTCTATTACGCAACAAAGCTACTTGCCTTGTGCGATGTGGGTGTTGTAAAAAATGCTAAAAACAATTCAATTACCAAAAACCGCACTAACTTTTTTGGTTACCTAATATATTAAGTAAGATTTTAACATAAAAGTTGGTATTTCACCACTTGTTGTTTTTTTTCATTCATAGTCCCTATAATTTTTGTAATATCATCAGGTGTAATACAATGAAACTTGAAATTATGTGCATTCATTTTGAATTTATTTTTAATGTTTCTTATACTAGGATGGTCAACATACTTTTTTATAGCTGACTCAACTGGGTCTGAAGTGCAAGGAGAAAAAGACCATTTAATATGGTCTGCCATACTTGATGGCAATGCAACATTTATGAAATATTTATTAAAAATATTAGTCAACAAAGAACTGTCTGAGATAATGTTGCCATTTTCAGTCAAAGTGATACGCTCGTTAGAATTTGTAGATTTGTCCGAAAAGAAAGGCTTAGTTAGCTTCCAGAGAGATGTATTTAAAGTCGAAAGTGTATTGATTTGCTCAAAGTACTTCTTATTTTTTCGGTTAAGCTTAACCACCAAATTCCTTTGTTTTTTGTACATTAGAGCTGAAAAATCTGATTTATCAACTAAAAATTTTTTATATAATGAAGAGCGGAGCATAATTGCTTTTCGTAAGTCTTTAGTTATAAAAGGTTTATTGCTACCTCTTAGGATTTTTGATTTAAGAGGGGCATGAATATTAAGCAAATTGCTGAATATCTCATTAAAAGTACTAATATCATAACAAGATTTTAAGTTGAAACGGAGTATTTTTGCAAAAATCTCACTTGAGAAATTTTTGAATAATTTATAAATAAGTTTTTTAGGTGGTAACTTACAAAAAGTGGATCTTAGCATGGTGTATATTAAATGGTGATGATCACTCACACCCGTACCAAAGGTATTTGAATGTTGGAAGCTCAGCTTTCTGTTAGTAAGGATAAGGTCTATACAGGAAGGTTTATTGACCGATTTAAAACAAGTCGGTTGTTTAATTAAATTAATACATTGATAAAGTTGAAGGAATTCCTTTATTTTTTTTTCTGAAGGTTGTATATTAAAGTCTCCTATTAGAATAAAATCAAGATATGATTGCAAATAAAAGTCAAGCACTCCTTTAAGGTGATTAAAGAAATAGTCACAGTTCTGATTTGGGGGTTTATAAGTGGCTATTATGAGCCATTTCCGCATTCTTAATTTAATTTCAAAAGTGATAATTTGAATGTCTCTGGGAAAATCCTTTTTAGCTAATCTTTTAGAAATGATAATTTCATTTATGTATACAAGAAGACCTCCACTATGTTGAGAGATATCAAGCCGATAAGGCGTTTTATAACCTGGATATAAAAATTGATTTATTGGAAAGGAGTCATCTAACTTGGTTTCACCTAATATAAGTATATCAACATTTTTATTTATATAGGTAACAATATCTGAAAATTTATTACGATTGAATTAATATTTAAAAATGCTAAACTGATATTTTTGGGATATTTGGCCCTTAGATTATCCAAATCAGAATTTAGACTAATTTCTACAATAGTACTTGGTAAGGTAGATTGGTGATAAGAATCTATAGGGGAATGTCTATCAAATAGACTTTAGATATGCAATAAAGTTCATGGCAATACTACATTCTTGTTGCTGGAAGGCATTAATGGTTTCAGCTTTTGGTAAATTAATTGAGTTTTGGTTTAATGGGCTATTAAAATCAAAATCGTTTAAAAAGTTTAAGTTTTGAGTTAATTTTAAATCAGTCACGGTTGATTTGACTTCTAGTTTATCGATTAAAACGGCAATAATTTTCCTGAACTCCGATAACTCCTCTTTTAGAAATAAATTTTCATCTTTTAAAATTGAAAGACTAATTTCACTGCTTTTTAAGTTTTTTAATTCGTAATTCAAAATTTTAATTTCAGATTCTAAGGTTTTAACTTTTTTGTGATTAATTATACAAAGATCAGGTTCTAATTTTGTTTCAGAAACTATAAGTACTTTATACGACTCCTTACCATTTTTTATTGAGCAACTTAAAAGGTTTTTTGATACAAGTAAATTAAGAAACTCACTTACATGTAATTTTTCAAGCCGATTTTCAAAATGTTTCAATACTTCTTCGTAAATACTTTCCGTATCTGCTCTTTTTTTTCTTTTATGGATGTTTATGGCATTCATAAAGATTTTTGAGTGTTCCATTGTCAAGTTTGTCAAGTAACTAATAGTCTCTGTTTGATTTGCATTATTGCTGTTCTTAGTTTTACTTTCTTGTAATAATAGATCCCCCGTAAATTTATCTTTTTTCAATAATATATTAAATATCACGTCCCTGGTAGAACAGCGCTCAAGTTTTTTCTCTACGCAACAGCATTGTTTGTCAAGTTTTGTGTTTCAGAGTTATAGATTTGAAGATAAAGTTCATTTAGGCATAAGTAAAACTCCAATTGTTACTTTTTTATGTGTTAGCCATACAAAATATTTCAACCCGTCTAAGTAAAAAAAAAATGAATAAATGCAAACCCTACAACCAATCAACAAAACTAGTAATCTTTGTCTCCTTGAGAAACTTTATATTTTGTCATACAATTAAAAAAACTTAATTAAAAAAGTTTAATATTATAGTGCAGACATTTGAAGAAATTCTTGCTTTCTTTATTCAACACCAGGGACTAAAAACTTACATTTCTTTATTTTGTTTTTATTTTGTAATGTTATGACTTATTCTGCTGTAATTTTAATTTTTTTAAATTCTTAATGCATAGTTAAATCCACATTTGTTGGTAAATATGGATTTTGCTGTATTGGTTTATTATGCATATGTGTGTGGAGTACTACTCATTGTAGTAATATGTTAGTGTTAAATTTTTAGCTAGTGAATCAGGGAGATGGTTAAATGCTAGCAAGATTAAAACTGATAGGAAAATCACAAGTGTAAATAAATCCAAAACCAAATCTCCTAAGAATAAAAATACTTCACTAGCTCCAAAATCTCATAGTGATGGTGATGCATCTGTGGATTTTCAGGTATAAAATGATATATATAATTATTTTTTTTCAAATAAATAACAATTTTTAAAAACTTTTTGACATGTTTCTTCAATATCAATTGACTTCATCAGGTATAAAAAATTAGTTACAATTTCTGTATATAAACAATTTTTTTTGCTACATTAAAAATTTAATAGTTTTTACAATACTTACATTTTATAAAATAAACGATTACCATGAAATTTTACAAAAGATTATACAAAAGGTGTGAAGTAATTGATAATAAACAAAATAGGAAATAAAAAGTGAAATAGTTGAGAAATTATATTGTTATAGTAATATTGTATGATTTTGATTGTGTATTAAGAAGTGGTTTTTCCATTTCAATATGGATACCTACTCAATTTTGAGCTCCTACTTGGAGGAAGCTCTGCTATGATAAAAAAGCGATCAAAGTTTGTTGAATTTTTGCATTTTTGTGATGATTTGAGATGTTTGTAAATGTGGGATGCCTTATCTGAATTTAAATGTTCTGAAATTCTTGCTGTGTAGTGTCTGGTGGTTTCACCAATGTATCCAGCATTACAGCTGGAACAAACAAATTTATAAACAACAAAGGATTTTAAATTTGAGGGCAAGTGTTCTTAAGGTTTTGTCAATTTAGTTGAAGGGGAAAGAATTTTTTTGGGGAGTTTGTTTAATTTTTTAACAACTAGATGGAAACTTACCCAGTTATAGTACCCAAAATCAGTTTTATGGTTCTGAGGCCGGCTGGTAGTCAGATTTCCCGAACTCTGTGGTAGCTTTCAGAGAGGCTGATTGAAAAATATCAAAATACTAACAGTGTCATGTGCATTGCGCATGGATGGCGTCCCTGTTTGTACTTTTGGTGTGCATTGTTGAGGCCACATTTGGAGCCCTTTGTTTTGGCTTAGGGTTTATTAATAGTAATGAGGCAATTGCTTGGACTATTAGAGTAGTCAAAACTCAAATCATAGATAGTACTTCACTGAGTACTATCTATGATTTGAGTCAAGTTCTTTAAAAAATTTAAAATG
Source organism: Hydra vulgaris (assembly GCF_038396675.1). Classification (NCBI taxonomy): domain Eukaryota; kingdom Metazoa; phylum Cnidaria; class Hydrozoa; order Anthoathecata; family Hydridae; genus Hydra; species Hydra vulgaris. The sequence goes on along the minus strand of NC_088920.1, from coordinate 50,093,544 downwards.
ACTAAACTACCAAAAACTATAAAACACAAAAAACCATCGTTATCACCAAGTTCTCTAAACCTATCATTCACTAGTATTCGTGGTCTTCTAAGTAACTTTTCTTCTGTTGAGTCTTATCTCTTGCAAAGTTCACCAGACCTACTTGCTCTTTGTGAGACTAATTTGAGTTCAGCTGTCTCATCTTGTGATCTTAGTGTTGATGGTTATCTTCCTTTAATTTGTAAAGACTCCAATAGTCACATGCTTGGCCTGGGCATTTAATTCGTAAGAATTCACCCATCTGTCGCAAAACTAGGTTTGAATCCACAGACTATTCTTTTTGTTCTATATCACTCTCCTTCATCTCAAGACTGCACTCTTTTCGATATTATTTCTGATCAAATTGACCAAGCCCTTTCTCTTTATCCATCAGTCAATATCGTTGTTGTTGGTGATTTTAATGCCCATTACACTGAATGGCTTGGCTCTAGTGTCAGTGACTCTGCTGGCATTAAGGCCCTCAACTTTTGCCTTTCTCAATCTCTAAATCAAATAGTAACTTTCCAACTCGCTTTTCAGACAACCCAAATCATTTACATTCTCTACTCGACCTGTGTCTTGTTTCTGATTCTAGTCAGTGCTCAGTTTCTCCACATTCACCCTAAGGTGTTTCTGATTGCGGTTTGATCTCTCTAAAACTATTATCTCATTCTTCTTCATCATCAGAATCCCCCTATCATTGTACCTCTTACAGCTGACTGGGACTCTTTCCGTGATTATCTTCGTGATGGCCCTTGGGTAGAAATCTTTCATCTTCCTGCTGACAAATGTGCTTCTTACATAACTTTGTGGATTAAGGCTGGCATGGAATCTTTTATTCCCTCTCGACAATTCCAGGTCAACCCTCACTATTCTCCATAGTTTTCCTCGCATTGTGCTGCTGCAATTTCCGAATAAAACCATTACTTCCATATCTATCAGCAAAACAGTTCTCCATAAAACCGAAGTTTGTTAACTATTGCTAGAAACCATTGCAAAAAGGTTCTCAGGCCATGAAATCTCGTATTTTATCACAAAAATTAGGCTTTAGTGACTTCTGGAGAATCTTTAACAGTATCAATAATAAGGGCAAATCTGTTATTCCACCTCTCTTGCATGGTTCAGACTTTATCACCTCACCTAAAGACAAAGCTGAAATGTTTGCTAAGAACTTTTCATCAATATCATCTCTTGATTCCACTAGTTGGGTTCTACTTGATATAGCCATCAAACAGGTTGATCCATTGCTTGACATTTGTGTCACTCCAGCTTCTGTATTAAAAGTGATTTCCTGCTTAGACTCTTCTACAGCTTGTGGTCCAGACAACATACCTGTTGTAGTCTTGCATAAGTGTTCTCCACAGCTGTCGTCCATACTTTCAAAATTATTTAACAAGTGCTTATCAGAGTCTTGTTTTCCAGCATGCTGGAAAGCAGCATCTGTTATCCCTATTTTCAAAAATTCTGGAGAATGATCTGACTTGTTTAACTACCGCTCCATTAGTCTTCTTCCATAATAAGCAAGGCTTATTATGGAATATAACGCGCATTTAGCTTATTTGGATAAAGCGTTGACTTCGTAAATGGAAAGTTTGTGGTTCAAGACCTCCCTACTGAACTGTTTTGTTTTTTTACACCTGCATACAGCCAAGTATTAATAAAATAAAATAGTAATATCAGAAAAATTGATTGCAAAATTTGTGCTTTAATAACATAAAAAGCATTGGGATTTAAAATTCATTTTTTGGTTTTACTTGTTTTTAAAGCAATTCATCATAAGCAAGGTTTTTAAATCTTTAATTAACAAACGCTTAACCTCTCATCTTGAATCTATTATCTTACTTTCTGATCATTTATATGGATTTCGATTTTCTCGTTTTACAGCTGGTTTGCTAACAGTAATAACCGATAGGTTTTATCATGCATTAGGTTAAGGTGGAGAGGTTAAGTCCATCGTTCTTGACATTTCTAAAGATTTTGATAAAGTTTAGCATGCTGGTCTTCTCTATAAGCTTTCCTCTTATGGTGTATCTGGTAACGCCTTTAAGATTATTGAATCCTTCCTTTCCAATTGTAGTATAAAAGTTGTCCTCAATGGACAGCACTCTTCTTCTTATTTCGTAACTTCAGGAGTTCCTTAAGGTTCAATCCTTGGCCCTATACTATTTTTAATTTACATTAATGATTTTCCAGATATTTTCACATCTAAGGTGGCATTGTTCGCTGATGATACTGCCATTTATTCTTGTCATGATAAGAACCCAACACACTCTGATTGCTTGGAAGGGGCATTTGAGCTTAAAAAGGATCTTACTTCTGCTACAGCATGGGGCTCACAGTGGCTGGTGAACTTTAATTTAGATAAAACTCAATTTTTTCAGCCAATCGTTATCACAATAATTTAGATCTTCCTATATTTATGAACAGTAATGTTCTTGATGAGTCATCTAGCCTTCATTTTCTAGGATTAACTCTTACTTTTGATCTTTCTTGCAAACAGTATATCAAATCTATTGCAAAATTAGCATCTGCTAAGGTTGCATCTCTTTATCGATTCTATTCTCTATCTCTATAAATCTCAAATCCGTCTTTGTATGGAATACTGTTGCTATAACTGGGGCGGATCTTCTAATGATGCCCTTTCTCATTTGGGCAAGTTTTAAAAATGTATTGTAAACATAGTTGAATCTGCACTTGCAGCCAGATCTCCAACCATTATCACACTGTCGTAACGTTGCTTCTCTTTCTCTTTTCTACAAATTCTATAATGGGCACTGCTCTAAAGAGCTAGCGTCTCTTGTGCCATCATCTAAAATTAATTCTCATGTTACTTGTCATTCATAATTAAGTCTCATCCTTTTTCTTAGACTGTTCCTAAGTGCTCCAAAAACTCTTATTCATCTAGTTATTTTCCTTGAACATCAGTTCTTTGGAATTTGCATCCTTCATCTTGCTTTTCTGATTCATATAATTTGCAATCTTTTAACTCGTCTGTCAATCGCTATCTTGCTCTACAAATTTCATCTATTCTCTTTTAGAAACTTTCGACTCTAATAGTGGTTGCTTGCAGCCTTGTTGCAAGCAAAAATGTAAAAAAAAAAAAAAAATTATTTTTTTTTGTAAAATGTAACTATGGTAACATGTAAAAACTATTAAATTTTTAATGTAGTCAAAAAAATTGTTTATATACAGAAATTGTACCTAATTTTTTATACCTGTTGAAGTCAATTGATATTGATGAAACATGTTGTCAAAAAGTTTAAAAAAAATTTTTATTCATTTAAAAATTATTATTAAATTAGTGCTACTTAGACCATTTGGAAATATATATATATATATATATATATATATATATATATATATATATATATATACATACACACACAGACAGTGAAATTGCCTAAGTTTGGTCACTTAATCTTTGCACATTCATTTATATCGCATAAATAAAAAAATTTAATTTTTTTCCTGAAACATTAAGACATTTATATTGATAACGCTGTAAAAGTAAAAAAATGAAAAATAAAAACTAGTATTGAATATTTAATTTCAAATGAGAACATCTACTTTGACTGAACTTTCAATACGATCTCATTAGCTCAGTCGTTATATAGATCCTAATAATGCATCACAAACTTAACGTCACAAATAATGAAAACTAATTTTTAAAATCATATTTTATTGATTTTTAATGATTATATAATATCAGTTAATACCAGTAGCCAAGGAGAGCATTGCCCCAGACAATAAAAATATATTTTTTGATTGAGTTATAAAGGTTTTTTTCAATTAACAAAAAAGTAATGCTTTTCTTTAAATAAGCTTTGTATGTTTATTGCCAATTCTTGCATATATTGTTCGATAACTATTTTTTCCCAGCACAACAGAAAAATATCTGTTGCTTTGAAGCAAGTGAAAAGTAAAATGGCGCAAAACACACATTGTCACTGAAGAAGCTTTGGTCAATAAGCTGTTTTAGTAAACCCAATGTAACTAGGTTTTGTGAGATCTTTGAAACTGTTTTAAATGAATTGTTTTTTTAGGATTCTGTGTCATTTACTTTTCACTGTTCTGAATACACTTACATCAAGTAGCCGTAACATGTGAGACATATGAGCTTAAAAATAATAATACTCTCCTCTTTTGCTAAATGAATTAGTTCAGGCGTTACATGTAAGTCATAGCCGTATAGAAAAAAACTTTAGAACCTTCAAGCTTGTAGCAATTTGTAACAAATGTCTTTTCAAACCATCCAGCAAAGTCATTGGGACATCTAAATGTTCAAATAATTAAGTAGTAGTCTTTAAATTGAGGAGTTTTTCTGTGCACATCTGTTTTAAATGCTTCTTAAAATAAATACCCAAATTCATTATAATTATATATTGGCCTTGGAACATGAACTTACAAGAATGTCCTAAAAGCATCACAGCAGATGATTAAACCTTTTAAACCTTTTTGACACACTTTGCCATGATCAAATTGAAGGCCAGATTTATCACAATTAAAAATGTGGGATGACTTAATTGCAAATCCATACATATTGTACATATCAGAAAATTGTGCAAACCTTCATTAAATAATCTTTAAAAAATTATAAAACGGGTCATTAAAATGCTATTTTATATATATATATATATATATATATTTATATTATAACATTCTAATGACCTGTTTTATAATTTTTTTAAAGATTATTTAATGAAGGTTTGCACAAGTTATATATATATATATATATATATATATATATATATATATATATATATATATATATATATATATATATATATATATATATATATATATATATATATATATATACATATATATATATATATATATATAGGTTACAAAGTAATTAAAAATCCATTAATCATTGCTGTTAAAAAACTATTTATAATACATAATTAAAATAAAAAATATAATACAAAGGAAATAATAAAAATACAATCAAATTTAAAGTTAACATTCATTACAAAAAAGATATTGTACAACAAAGGACAGGATGTTAATATAAGTTCGATTAAAACAATTCAATACCTCTGGGCCTAACTTGTTTGTTTAACTCAGGGTTCTGCCATTTTATATGAAGACTTTGTTTATTTTTTAATTCAGTTTCCCTATTGGCAGAATCCAGAATGGTAAAACATTCTGCAGTTGCTTTATTAAAACAATCTATGTTGGATTTAATATGTTGAAATATATGTGATTTTTTATCTTCCCTAAAATGTTTATTAATACGTTGATGAACAATTTAGGGAAGATAAAAAAATACTTAACTGCATGTAACTTTCTTTTTTAAAAGTTATTATTTTAAACCAATATTGTTTGCTGATAAATTTGAATGAAATAAAAAAAAACAAAAAAAAAAAACAACAAGTTACTAAACAAAAACTTAACTTGCTAAAAAAGCAAATAATTAATAAGGATGTTTTAATTATTATAACCTTATTTTTTATAAATGTTTTTATAAAATAAAACTGCTCACTCATTTTATATGCTAATATAAAATCTGTAAAAAAGTAAAACTTCAACATATGTTTATTTATAAATATATATATGCTTATGTGTTGATATATATATATATAGATATATATATATATATATATATATATATATATATATATATATATATATATACAAACACACACACTGTAAAATCACCTAAATTTGGTTACCATGTAACTTCAGTCATTTAAAAAAAATATTATAAAAAAAAAGCATGCAAAACTCAAATTTACACTCAATTTTTTATTACTTTATGTATATAAATCTATAAAAAAAAATTATGCTTATTTGCAACCTACTGAAATAATTCTTTAGTAAAAAGGCATACTATTAAAATCTAAAATAAGCAAAGTATTAAATAAATGATCAAATTTAACCTTTGTATTATTAAGAATCACCTAACTATTTTAACAAAAAAAAAAATTAATAATTTCCAAATACTAAATTTTTTTTTGAAAATTAGTGAAATTTTAAAATACTCAAACTTTGGTCATTCATGGATAAACAGCAAAGGAGGCAATTAGCAGGAACGTTGTGAAATGTTGATATGTGGAAAATGTGACTTTGTGTTGCAAATTTAAAATTTAAAGTAACTTGACCTGTAAATTTACCAGTAAATTTTGACATTTTTGTAATGGATAATCACCATGGCATTTTGTTTGAAAAAAAAGTTGTTTATGATTTCTACTGATGTACTGATGAAAAAAGCTGATTGTGGCTAATAATAAGGTTTAATGTATGTACATTAAGGTAATATATTAATATTGGGTATGTAATTTGCATATATAAGTTGCGTCTATGCATCAGTAGTGGTTTTGCCTATTAGCTAAAAATAAGTAGAGCACAATAAATAAGTGGATAGAATAGGATATGGGCATTTTTTTTGAAAATATCAAAGGCAGGAGTTCACAATACAATCAAGTGTTTCAAGGAAACTGGTCAATATTGTGACTTACCATGACCTGGACAGCCTAGAAAGATAGATGAACATGGTGATCGTCGTATTACGAGATTATCTATGTCAAACAGAAAAATAACAGCTCCACAAATAATGAGAGAATACAATGAAACTGCTGAAAAACTTGTTTGTGTCTGGACAATAAGAAACCGTTTGATGAAAGCTGGACTTAGAGGGCATGTAGCTGCCAAAAAACCGTTGCTAAGGAAAGCAAACAAGGTGAAACGACTACAATGGGCTCGCAAACATGCCAACTGGACAATAAGTCAATGGAAAACAGTAGTATGGAGCAATGAGTCCAAGTTTGAATTATTTGACAACAAGAGAAGAATATTTTTACGCCAGCACCAGAATGAACGTTACATTCCGCAGTGCATTGTGCCTACTGTTAAGCATGGAGGAGGTTTAATAATGGTATGGGGTTGTTTTGCAGGTCAGAAAATAGGAGATTTGATCAGAGTTCGTGGAATTATGAAAAAGGAGCAATACAGAGAAATTTTAGAGAATCATGCTGTTCCATCTGCTCATCGAATGGTGGTTCGACGCCAGCCTGTTTTTATGCAAGATAATGACCCAAAGCACAAATCTAAACTTTGTACAAATTATCTGAATCAACTAGTACAAGAAAAAACCCTTACTTTAATGGACTGGCCTGTGCAGTCACCAGACCTCAATCCCATTGAGCTTCTTTGGGATGAAATAGACTGGTATGTGAAGAAATTCCAAGTAAAATCTGAGGAACATTTATGAAAGTTACTGCAAAAGGCTTGGAAAGCTGTAACCATGGAAACTTTAAACAAATTAATCTTTCATATGCCAAGAATATGTAAAGCAGTAATGAAGAAACATGGTGGTTATTTTGATGAACGCAAAGTTTGAAACTTGTGCAAAATAATAAAGACCTTATAATTTAACTTTTTAATGTTTGTTAAGTTTTCTATTTGTTAAGAAATATTTGTGAAGAAAACTAAATAAAGTATATTTCATGAACTAATTTGTAGTTTCTTTATTCACTGAGATGAAAAAAACATAAACTAAAATATAACTGATAGATTTAACTGATTTTTAATAGAATTACTGTTTTCTCATCACTGGTCTCAAATTAATTACCAGTAGTGTACATACATTAAACACTATTGTTAGCCACAATCGGCCTTTTTCATTGGTACATCACTAATAATTTCAAATTTAACCTGTTTTTAACTAAAAATTACTGGTCAATTTTCAGGTTACTGATTTTACTGATGTTATTACATAAACTAAATTTACTGATAAATTTGCATCACTGATATTAACTATTTACAATACAATAATATATATTGCAATCCACTAAATTAGTTCTTTTGCAAGTTAATATATCTATCATCTGTGAATTAACACGAGAAAGCACAAGTGGCTTGTGGTTTAAAAGCTGTGGACAAAGGTATGGGTAAGAGGAAAGCAGCTATAATATTTGGCTTCAAAAGATCAACTTTCATCAACAGAAGTAGCAGCAAGCATACTAAAAAAATGACAAACCAAGTAAGTTGAGCAACAATATTGAAGACATTTTAGTAAAAAATTTTATATTTATAAGTGATATTGGTTTTAGTTTGACTAGATTTGAAATAGTGTGTGTTGTTAATAATTACTTGGTTTATTCAAACCAAATGTGTTTTGATGGTGGTGAAGATACACTTGCCTGGTATTATTCATTAATCAGACGCTATTGTGATAGGCTATTGCTCAGAACTTCAAATAATATGCCACCAAACCATGTAATGTCGACTCAGTCTGGCACTATTGATCGATGGTATTTATTAAAGTTATATGTTTACATATAAATATATTTTATAATAAATTGTTTTTTAATAAAAAAGACGCAATTTTTAAAAGGTAAAATTCAATTTGTTTAAAATGTTTACCAGCTGTCCCTTTTTTATAAACTGCTTATTTTATATGTGTGTGTGTGTGTTTGTGTGTGTGTGTGTGTTTGTGTGTGTGTTTGTATACCAGAGTTATTAAAGCAGTTTTGTAAAGAGAAGTTTATTATAAAACTGGCATTTACTTCTACTAAAATTCAATAGTTTTTTTCATTAAAAGATATTATTTCCAGAAATTTAAAATCTAACGTTGTTTATAAATTTAATTGTGCAAACTGCAATGTTTGTTACATAGGGCAAACTGTCCGACACTTTGTTAACTGTGTTCATATACATGTCTTTGTTTATGTTATTGACAAATAACACAGACAAAGTATTTATACTTATATCTGTGTGATATTTATACTTATATCTGTGACATAGTATTTATACTTATACCTGTGTTGGTACAAAGTAGTTGTTTGTTTATATATAGTTTATATATAATTTGTGATGTATAATATAAAAGATTGTAAAATATTTGACTAATTGCTTTAAATAAAAGATGCATTTCAAATATTTTTCAATTTAAGTTTGTTTTTAATATGAAATAAATAAAATGAGTGGTTCTGTTTTTTTTTTAAATCTAATTATAAATTTAAATTTATGCAAATATAAAACTTGTTTACAAAATTTTTGCTTAGCAATATCTCAACTAACATAAAATTAACATATTGATTTTGAAAACACACAGCATTGGATGTGAAATTGCATATGTTTGTTAAAAATATAAAATAAGAATGGATTTTTATGAACTGAATTAGATTTTTTATCATTAAAAAAAAAAGTGCAAGTGCTTTAAGAAACTAGCGGTATTTCAAATCGACCAAAACAGCATTCGACATATTGTCAACATTTGGCAGTTCAAAAGTTGTTACAAAAAAGTTCTTGAATGTCTGCTTAGATAAATATACTTGGCTGTGCTATGACAAGACAAATGATTGTGCATTTTGTCACATATAATACAAATTGCATAATCATTTGTTTTTATATGTCCTGACACAATCAAATCTGCTTATATAATTACTGTTTTTTTGTTTAACTAATTTACTTTCAACAAGGCTGCAAGCAACCACTATTAAGTTGGAAGTTACTAGAAAACTAAAAATAGTGTTAAAGGATAAGAAAATGGTCAACAGAAGACTTGAAAAGACAACCCATTCTTGTTTGAGCAGATTAAATGTAAAAGAAACAACTATGCAAGTCGTGATATACAGAAAATTTTACGGCATCAAAAATCTTACAGGATGTTTCAACTGAAATTGGTAGTGTAGTCTGTTATACTATTATGGTTAATAAATTAAATGATGTCTCGAACAACTGAGCAACTTGTTATAATTATACAGATTATGAATTGAAGCTTTGCGAAAAACTCTTATGAAGATAAATAAAGATGTCATCCTATGCATGAACATGCCTTTATTAAAATTCAATGTTATGATTAGTATTTAAGAAGAAAACAATATTTATACAGTGCTGCAAATATTCTCTCTACAAGCTGTAAAATTAAAAAACAGTGTTAAAGGAAGTAAAACAGATCTCAAAGCAGAGCATGAATCATGAAACTAAAAAATGATGAAGACATTTGACTAAGTTTTACTCATAGCAATCTGGTGACAATATTTTAAATTAATGCCTTATCTGCAGTAGGGTAAATCAATTTTGGAATCAGAAGTTTGATAATGTTAATGTCATTTTTATTAAATGAAAAAAAATGTTTGGTTAAATCTTTTTTTTTTTTAATGAAGTTTAAGTCGTGCTAAAATGGTTTTATTATTAAATATCTTAATAATAAAATATCTTTGTAACACTATCTTTACATTTTTATACAATGTTAAAGGTTAAAACATTTAGGTAAGATGTCTATGTAATGCATACGTGTACTTTTATGTTTAACTTTTTTTATTATGCAATTATGTTTATTTGTTCATAAGTACATTTTGCTTATTTGGATGAAGCATTTACTTCTCACACGGAATGTTCTATGTTCAAATCCCATTTTATCCCAAAAAAAAAAAAAATTTTTCGCCCTCCTCTCTTTTGGTCTTTTATGTTAATGGTAGTATATATGTAAACAAATGTGAAGTTTTTATAGGAATAGATGTTTTGAAAAACTAAAGAGAATGTCAAACAAGTGTAAAACACATGATAACACAAAAATCTAATTTTGCAGAAGTCCTAAACCTCTTTTAAATACGGAACCACCCACCATAAACAGATTATTCAACTTTTTTTCTTTTCTGATCAATAGTAATTGTAACCATTGTTTTATTTACATAATGTAAAAAACAAAAAAAATTTTGCATTTAAAAATAAAACTAAACTGCATATTTATTCACAATTTGTACAACTACGTATTGTATACTTGAACACAACTGTAGACAATTTGTACAACTACGTATTGTATACTTGAACACAACTGTAGACAATTTGTACAACTACGTATTGTATACTAGAACACAACTGTAGACAATTTGTACAACTACGTATTGTATACTTGAACACAACTGTAGACAATTTGTACAACTACGTATTGTATACTTGAACACAACTGTAGACAATTTGTACAACTACGTATTGTATACTTGAACACAACTGTAGACAATTTGTACAACTACGTATTGTATACTTGAACACAACTGTAGACAATTTGTACAACTACGTATTGTATACTTGAACACAACTGTAGACAATTTGTACAACTACGTATTGTATACTAGAACACAACTGTAGACAATTTGTACAACTACGTATTGTATACTAGAACACAACTGTAGACAATTTGTACAACTACGTATTGTATACTAGAACACAACTGTAGACAATTTGTACAACTACGTATTGTATACTAGAACACAACTGTAGACAATTTGTACAACTACGTATTGTATACTAGAACACAACTGTAGACAATTTGTACAACTACGTATTGTATACTAGAACACAACTGTAGACAATTTGTACAACTACGTATTGTATACTAGAACACAACTGTAGACAATTTGTACAACTACGTATTGTATACTAGAACACAACTGTAGACAATTTGTACAACTACGTATTGTATACTAGAACACAACTGTAGACAATTTGTACAACTACGTATTGTATACTAGAACACAACTGTAGACAATTTGTACAACTACGTATTGTATACTAGAACACAACTGTAGACAATTTGTACAACTACGTATTGTATACTAGAACACAACTGTAGACAGTTTAAGATGACTTAAAACTTTTACCTTTCAGATTGAAAAGTCCTCCAAAAAAAAGACAACCAAAGTTGCCAAATCTATTACAAAAACTGCTAAATTAAATGTAACAAATTCTCCTAGTTTGCCTCTTATGCAAAAATCACTTATAGATGATAATAATGACACAGATCAAGTAAGTATAAAATTTTTTTGTATATGATATTTGTTATGGTTATTGTGTTACAGTTTGTTTCTTTGTTTTTCTCAAGCAAAAATAAATAAATAAAAAAGCTTCTTTAACAATTTATAGTCACGATGATAGTGTGATTAGCTGTAGTTATTGAGTTGTTATTGTAGTTATAAGTTTGTTATGAACAGTGAAAGACTGGGCAAGATGCCTTTTTTTTTTATATAAGAATTTGATTTTTAAATTTTTTAAATGGCTTAAAAATAAACTGTAGTTTGTATTAAAAAATACTAATACTCGTTTTTCTAAGTATATTTATGCAAGTTATTTTTTTTTATACCAAAAAAGATTTTATATGTATGATCAAGAAAAATGAAAGAAATTATTTTATAATTAGGAGCCACTAAAAGGCTTAAATTCATCTTTATAAATTAATATTAATATATATTTATATATCAATAGACAATCATTTTTTAAATAAATTTTATTACTATAGTTATATTTATAAATATTTTAATTTTTAAGAGTTTTAATTTTGTTTTCTTTTTATCTAAATTTGTTGCATGTCATTTTTACATTTTAATTCAATGTGCTCTGTAACAAAAAAACCTGATTATCGAAAAATTGTTTTATTGTTTTTGTTTGTCTCAATTTTGTTGTTTTCACTTATTCACTCTCAACAAGACTACAAGCAACTACTATTTAAGTTACAGTCAAAAACCAGTAAAGTTAAAATTCAAGTTAAAAGTTATAAAAAACTTTTGACATATATCATTTATGTATTATTAATTGTGTGTATGTATATGTATGTGTGTGTAAATATATATGTATGTGTATGTGAGTGTGTGCATATATATATTTTTATATATATATATATATATATATATATATATATATATATATATATATATATATATATATATCAACCCTCGGAATTAGGGTCAGCAATAAACTGCCAACCTTAAAGCATTTTTTTATGCCGACTTTTAACAGTTTAAGGTCGGCGGTTTATTGCCGAGCTCATTATATATATATATATATATATATATATATATATATATATATATATATATATATATATATATATATATATATATATATATATATGGGCAATTCCACTGCGGAAAATGAAAAAGTAGTCAAATTTCATTCTCTTTTTCATCAACTTTTAGCAAATGAATATTGATGTAGACACATGAAAGTTTATTTACCTTTTTTAATATACCTTTAGAACTAAAATTAATTTAATTAAGTTATTTTTATGCTTCCAAAAGTTATGGTTTTTCTCAATGTCACATGATAAAAAAAGTATGGTTGTAAAATGCTATTTTAACCATGAATTTATTGGCTTAATCAGAATTAATTTAGCGTGAAAATGGAGCTAAAATGTTCCAATTGTTGTAGGTCAGATTTTATACTTTATAAAAAATACATATTTCAAGAAAATAACGAAAAAACTTTTGCAATTTTCATGTCATGCAAGTTAACAAAAATACGATATAGTTATTGTTTTTTTTTAATTTAGTTAAAAAACTCAAATTTTTTAATATTTGTGAAAGAATATTAAATGTTGTTTTTGCATTTAAAGTTTTGAATAATGATGCTTAGTTAAAGCACATTTTTATTTTAAATTTGTGTAACGTAAGTTAAAACTACATTCATTTACTAAAGTGCTGGCGCTTTTTCCTTAACAAAATGAATTACATCATTAAGTAGTTCTTATTTTGTTGCGTTGGTTTGACAAGGTTCTAACTGAAACTTTTTATATTAGGAGAATTTAGAATAAAAATGAAAAACCTGAACCTCCTCTCCCTCCTAAACTGTGATACCAGTTTTTTACAATATAATATTTTCAAAAATATTTTTAAAGGTTTAAATGTAAATACTTTGCAGCATTTAAAAAATTTAACCTAATGAAAATAAGTCAGTACGCAAGTTGCTCTTGGTCTTTCATAAAAACTGTTTTCCATTAGATAACTTTCATAAATATAATGAAAATCACTCTGGAAGGGTGCCACCAGTTTTTTAAAATTTCCTTTGTTAATAATTTTTAATGAATGAGTTCAATACTTTTCTAATTCTTTTGTTATATAACTCTTAATAATAGATATAAAAAATCCGCAATAATAAATGCTCAGTAATGTAAGTAATGTAATGTAAGTTAAATATATAGTATCAATATAATCGGTTGATTTTCCTTAGCCGGTCACCTCTGATAAATATTTATATATTTTTAAAATTGGTATAGAACTCTCAACATCTTGTTAAAGTTTCTAATACAAACGGCTTTACTGATTTGCAGAAATCTGACCTAAAAGTTGAAGCCATTTTTTTACCTTGTTTTTCGTGTAACATAAATTAAGTGGCGTTTTCAGTAATAAGTTCGCCCGTATATATTTATATATATGTACATACATACATACATACATATGCACGCACGCACACATACTCACACATACACACTTTATATGAAAATTTTAAGTATATGTATAGTATTTAGTTTTTACCTCTAATATTTCTAGCAGTCTTTCAATCTGCAAATTTGGTAAATATGTTTATTTTAACATAAATAACCAGAAATTATTTAATATAAAAATATTTTTTGGGACACCCTGATAATTACATATACAGTAAATAGGGTACCTATACAAACATAAATCAAATCATTTTTATGTTCACACAAGTCAAATAATAGTTTCAACAAATGCATGCATTTAGATAATATAAGTTTTGGGAAAGAGAACTCAAAAAAGTATTTATTTTTGCTATATATTGAATATATTTAACATTGTAATTTAAATCTTCTATATTCAGATTGAAAAGACTCCTAAAAAAAAGACTTTGTCAAAAGTTGCCAAATCTATTCCAAAAGCTATAAAATTAAGTGTAAAGAATTCTCCTGATTCACCTCATATACAAAAGTCAATTATTGATAAAAATGATTCAATTTGTCAAGTAAGTATGAAATTTTAAATAATTTGTTAGATTTTTGTGTTTTGTATCATGCATAAAATGAAAATTCAATAAACTATTGTCTTGTAAACTAAATAAACTGTTGTCTTGTAACTTTTTTTTATTAATATTGTAAACAGTTGTAATTTTAGAATGTTTAATGATATATTTTTTAAATTTTTAACTCAATAAAGAATTTGTAATTTATAGTTTAAGTATGTTTCTTTCGAGTTATTGGTTTTCGAGTTAAAGCTGTTATTAGTTCTATATATATGTATATATATACTTATTATTTATCATTGTTATATATTTTTTTTTAATTATTAATTCATATCCTCTGTTGGATGATTGGTATTTACATTGAGGAAACTATTTTTTATTTTATTTATTTTGCAATTTCATGATTAACATATTAATTATTTATAAAAATTATCTGAGTAATGTATGCTGAAAAAGTAGGCAAAGAAACAAGATTCAAATATTGGTTCTTTCAAATAATGTCCGGTCTTATCAACAGTTATTCCAATTAATCTTCTTATTAAATCATCTTCTGTTAGCAAAGTCTTAAATCATAAATCAACAAACTTTTTCCACCTTAATTGTAATAACTGGCTTTCTACAATCAATATTATTTTTAAACTTTTCATTTTACTGGTGATTTCTTAACAGTTTTAACTGAATTATTTTACTGTGCATTAGATAAAAATAGTGAGGCAAGTACCATTGCTCTTGACCTATCAATGGTTTTTCATAAAATCTGGCATTCTAGTCTCCATAGGCTCTCTTCATGTGGTGTTTCATGAAAAGTTTTAGATTGTTTCTTGTCTAGGTTAATGATTTTACTAGCAATCTTACAATTAAAGTAGTTTTTTTTGCTTATGATGTAACTATATATTCCGGTTTAATAAAGTGTTTGAATATGATGTTTTAAAATAGGCTGCCTAATTTTAATTCAGAAGAAATCTTATTTTCTCTCTTTATTTTGTTTGTCATATTCCTGATTCTATTATCTACCTCTATAAATCTCTTATGTTCAAAAACAAATTGTAAACTCATTGTTGCTAGGTTCTATTATTTTTTTATTTTTCTACTGTAGTTAATGTTTCTGTTGTTTCTCTGAACGAAATTTATTTTGCATGATCTGTCATTATGTTTTGTCACATCCTTTCAGAAAGTGATTGTCTCTACATGCTCAAAAAAAATTCTTTTATTCCTCTTTTTTTCAGCATACATTAACATTTATGGCTTTTTATCTTATTTGGCATTGTTTTTTTGATAGTAAAGAGTGTGTGACCTTGCAAATGCAAATGCTAATATGCCATTTATTAAATTTAAACACAACTTATAAAATAAGATATTAAGTATCAAATTCAGAGACAACTTATAAAAGAAGGTACTATGTATTAAACTCAAAAACAACTTTATAAAAGAAGGTACTAAGTATCAAATTCAAAGACAACTTATAAAACAAGGTACTAAGTATCAAATTCAAAGACAACTTATAAAACAAGGTACTAAGTATCAAATTCAAAGACATCTTATAAAACAAGGTACTAAGTATCAAATTCAAAGACAACTTATAAAACAAGGTACTAAGTATCAAATTCAAAGACAACTTATAAAACAAGGTACTAAGTATCAAATTCAAAGACAACTTATAAAACAAGGTACTAAGTATCAAATTCAAAGACAACTTATAAAACAAGGTACTAAGTATCAAATTCAAAGACAACTTATAAAACAAGGTACTAAGTATCAAATTCAAAGACAACTTATAAAACAAGGTACTAAGTATCAAATTCAAAGACAACTTATAAAACAAGGTACTAAGTATCAAATTCAAAGACAACTTATAAAACAAGGTACTAAGTATCAAATTCAAAGACAACTTATAAAACAAGGTACTAAGTATCAAATTCAAAGACAACTTATAAAACAAGGTACTAAGTATCAAATTCAAAGACATCTTATAAAACAAGGTACTAAGTATCAAATTCAAAGACAACTTATAAAACAAGGTACTAAGTATCAAATTCAAAGACAACTTATAAAACAAGGTACTAAGTATCAAATTCAAAGACAACTTATAAAACAAGGTACTAAGTATCAAATTCAAAGACATCTTATAAAACAAGGTACTAAGTGTTTAGAACAAACAAGTATAGTTATAGTAAAAACTTTTAAAAACATTTTTTTCAAAAATAAAGCAAAAATTTATGCTTCTTTCCTATTGGCTAGGCCATTTTTATCAGTATTTTTCCACAGGTATTAAATTTGACAGCAGTTAATTGCAAACATACTTCAAGCAGTTTATTGCATAAATGCTTACCAAATATAATTACTTTTTTCATGTCAAAAACATCACTGGTTTAAAATGATTTTCAAAGACTTTAAGTTTTTTGACTTTAGGTTACAACTTTATTGTTGTCTTTACTTTTTTTTTTTTTTTTTCTGTTTTTAATTTTTTTTATTTTCTTTAGTTAGAAGAATCTTATGAAGAAAATGTATCTAAAGTAAAAGATATACAAAGTTCTAAAAAACGAACAAAACCTATTTCAAATGCAAAAAAAATTATAAAATCGAAAGAAAAAAATACATTAGAGAATCAGCAATCAGATCAGGTTAGATTTTATCATTTTAAGAAACAAAAAAAAATTCGAAACAAAAAAAAATTTTAATAAATTAAAAAAAATTTTGTTTTTTATTTCTGTAGAAAATAACTGTGTATTTTTATGTTTTGGGTGAAACATTTTTATTGTGTATTCAACTTTTTTATTATTAGTCATCTTCTGAACATTCTCCAGAAAAACCTATTAAAAATCAAAACCAAAAAGCAAAAAATGATCAACTATTATCTGCTGTGAATAATGAACCTGCAGAAATTTTATCAGTAGAGAAGAATAGAAAGTATGCCGGGAAAAAAAGAGGTTCTGTTGCAAGTTCTCCATTGAGGTTAAGTATGAAGTCTCCTGCAAAGAAGATCAAGCTACAAGTTTGTTTTATTTATATATATATGTATATATATGTGTATATATATATATATATTATATATATATATATATATATATATATATATATATATATATATATATATATATATATATATATATATATATATATATAAGGGTGGTTCAAAAAACAACTTTTTTTAAAATAGTCTGCTGCAAGTTTTTCTAAAGTATGTCAACCTGGTACTCAAAAGAAGCGAAATTATATAAAAACTTCCAAAATAATAAGTAATTTACATAAAAAACATGTTTAAAAAAATTATTTAAAAAAAAGTTATTGACTTTTTATTTTCATTTTAAAATTTAATGTTTTTAGATTGTATCTGAAAAAAATGTTTTTATAAAAATTGATTATTATTTTTGAAGTTTTTATATAATTTCGCTTCTTTTAAGTACCAGGTTGACATACTTTAGAAAAACTTTTTTTTTCAAAATATTAGGGACCTGTCAAATTTTTAAGGGTCTTAAGGCTCCCCTAAAAAAAAATTTTATTCAAAAAAATTTTATACCTAGTGTTTTTGTATTATATAGAACACATTTAGTTTAGTCCAGCAGACTATTTTAAAAAAAGTTGTTTTTTGAACAACCATAATATATATATATATATATATATATAATTTTCATTATCATTTAAATATTCTTTAATTTTCACTTATTATAAGAGGATATTTTATATAACACAATATTATCTAATATTTCTTGAACCTCAGAGTAACAAGTCTTCTGTGGTAGATGATATTGAATCGAGTCAAGAAAACAAATCTAGGTAGTACTCGTTTATTTTGTATCTAAATTGATGGATAGTTTGAGATTTTCAATCTTTTTTTTTTTTATGTCAGTCCTAATAAAAATTCATTTGTTATTTTTAGTGCAGAAGACTCCTTTACTAGTGAAGCTGGTGATTCTCACAAAAAGAAATTTGCCAGAAAATCTTATGAAATGAGATCTACAGCACCTTTAAAACGACTGTAAGTCTTCTAACATTCATTTTAGAACATATGAAACTTAATTTTTGTCACACATAAGTTTACTAATAATAATAAGTTACTAATAATAATAAGTTTACTAATAATAATCTAATAACATAATAATAACTAATAACATAAGTTTACTAATAATAATAAGTTTACTAATAATAATCTCCCCAATTAAAAGATAAATGCTATTACCAGAAAACTTTGGCAAATTGTTGGTAATTACTACTAAAAATAGCAATTATCGTTCATTGCGTTGCAAGAATTTCTAAAGAAAGGAATTTAGGTTCTTAAAACTTTAGTTTTATTAGAGTAACTCATTTGATCTATTTTTCTTTTTAAATATAATCTTTTTTCAAATTAATTAAAAAGCTTAAATTAAAATAATTTTTTCCTTCTAGCTGAAGTTTTGCATTGATTATGTTATATAAAGTTCATACAATTTTTGATAATTATATATTAAAATCTTGAATATATCAAAATTTCTATATTTATCTCTAAATTAATAAATTTTTTGGTAAATTATAAGTAATATATATTGTATCCAAATTTAAGTCACGCAATACTACTGTCAAAGGTATCAGCTATATTGGTATTGTTTCAATCCAGTATTGCAGCTCGGTTCTTGACGAAAATTCTTATTCTATTTTATTTGATATAAATTTACTAAATTAAATTGTTTTTATAAAAACAATTTAATTTAGTAAATTTATATAACAACTGAGAACTATGAAATTCTCAAGGATCTTGTGTTATTATATGAGATATTTATCATTTAACATTTCATATGATGTTGCAATTTTATATCATTTTAACTACCCAATTTTAGTTTAGTTTAGTTGACCACTACCCCATATTACTTTCATAACATGGTATCACATTCATTGTTTCTCATCTGGTATCATTATTTTATCCCGCATGGTATCATAATTTTCATCCAGTATTGTTTTTTACTTTGCGTTCAACAAACATCTGGTTAAAAAAACATTTACTAAATCTCAATAAATAATAAATTCACTTTTCATTTTTTTTTTATAGATATCAAACCAAACTATGCAACCATTCGATACCATATGACTCTTTTTTTATAATCAGTACCATGTATCGAATCGGTATTGATGATACTGACATAGGTATATAAGCAATACCACATGATACAAGACCATCCCTCTTGGTATTCACTTACACGATACTGATTATTTAGTGCTTAGTAAATATATTAATGTTTAAAAGTTGTAATGTAAAACTACTTTTATTCACCTTTTTATCTATGTTATGAAAAATTAAGAGTATTTTAATTATATTTTAAGTAATTTTTCAATTTAATCAAAAACTTAATTTTTAAAGAGATGAGGTTTTAAATAGCAGTTTTTCTAAAGTGTAAATTTTAATGTTTTTAATTATCAAATGGTGCTTGTTTTTCTTTCTAAATATTGACAAGGTTGAGTCTAAAAAATTTAGTTGCGTTTAAGATACCAGTCAACCACTGCAAGAAATTTGAAAAAATAAAGATAACCCCAAACGTCTTGAATGATCATGCAACATGGAAAGCTTTGTACCACATATATTACAAGTAGCATACTTTTCAAAGCAACTTTTCATTTGTTTAAAATGCATAAAAATATAAATTCATCATTATCAAATAATGTTTTTTCAAGATTATTTATCAGCTTTTTACTACTTGTAGAACAAGTTCCTGTGTTTGTATCAAATTGCTTATTGGTGTTATTGGAATTATTATGCTGATTGCCATTAAACTTTCTTTTCTTTTGTCTTATTATTCTTTTTTTGTTTGCCATAGTTTACTTTTCAACGTTTAATTGTAATAGGTTAGATACAAAAATTAAAAGCACTATTTTATCTGAATTCAAAAAGACTACAAAACCGTTTAAACCGTTTAAAAATAGCAATGTGACTTAGATTTATGACATTTAGACCAATATAAACTTAAAACATTAAAAAAAGAATAGTTACAGGCCTGGCATGTTTAGTTTTTAGGGACTAACTTAAAGGATAAAAAGTTGCTATAGTCGTTGCTATGTGATTAAAATATACTTTAAGAAGAATATTCTTAATATTCTAAGATTATTTTATTTTTATTTTTTTTATTTTTCACCAAAATTATGGCTGGATACCACCTTAAATGGTTTAAAAAGCACTTATTTACCTTTTTTTTCAGCTATATTATTATTTCATTTTTATTGATACTGCAGAATTGGAGGCATAAAATCAATCCAAAGTTTAACTATATTTATATTAATTTTTTATTCTTTTGGTTTTATACTTATACATAACTATTCTTTTTTTTAGCAGAACAAATGAAGAAATTTCAAATAGTGGTGCTACAAGTAGTACAGGCAGCAGTTCTACAAATAGCCCACTTTCTAATAGGGTATGTTGTTCTATTTAATCTACAATTTTTGTTTTATGATCACAACTGTTATTATTTTATAGATAAATAATATATATATATATATATATATATATATATATATATATACATATATATATACATATATATATATATGTATATACACATATATATATATGTATATACATATATATCTATATATATATATATATACACATATATATATATACATATATGTATATATATATATTATATATATATATATATATATATATATATATATATATATATATATATATATATTTATTTATTTATTTATTTATTTATTTAAAATATAAAGCATAAAACAACAGCTGCTTAAAAATTAAATTTTTAATATATATATATAATATTTGCCCAATTTAGAAATGGGTATATGTGTAGAAACTTATTAATCAACTAAAATTTAATAAAACTAAAAACTAATGTTAAAAATTGTTTAATATTTAATAGAACGTTGAGGTTGTTTAGTGGTAGAGCGTTTACATATGCAAAATATTATATATATATACATATGTGTGTGTATATATACAGCGGTGGCCAAAAATTAAAGACCACTCATGCTTCAGTTGGTTTCTTAATCTTTAAATTAAAATTAAGAAGATTCTAATTGACATATTAAATTTTTTTTTTAATATCTTGTTAATTAAAACATGCGGATTAAAGTGGTATAATTTTTTTAATCTAATTCTAATTAAATAGCGTTTAACTTATTAAAAAACTGATGAGTACTTATAAATCTTCTTTAAATAAATTGGACAAAATTTAACGACCACTTTCAAATCTTTAATTTGCACTTATTAAAAATAATAATCCATTATTTTTTTAACTGTCTTAATTGCTTATTACGTTGGCTATAAAATAAAATGTCGAAACCTGAGTTTCGATATCAAATAAACATTTATTTTTTGTATTGCAATAAGGATATAAAAATATTGCAAAAATGCGTGCAAACATCAAAGAAAAAAACAGATACGCGGCTCTTGTATTAAAAGAAGAAGGCTATAGCATCAGACAAATAGCAGAAAAGCTCGGAAGGTCTCACTCTTGCATTATTAACATAATTCAACGATACAAAGAGACCCGGTCAATTAATGATCGTCATAGGACTGGACGCAATAAAATTTCAAATGACCGTGATGTTCGCTCGTTAGTGAGATTAATGAAAGAAAACAGACAAGCATCATCTACAGACTTGTCTACGAAATAAACACTGTCAAATGGTCTGAAAGCAAGCCCTAGAACTGTGCCAAGGGTCCTCCACAATTTAAATTATTTATGGCGTGCTGCTGCAAAAAAACCACGCTTAAATAAAAAACAAAAATTTGCCAGGAAAGAGTGGTGCAAACTACATAAAAATTGGTCAACAGATCAGTGGAGCCGTGTGGTCTTTAGTGATGAAATGAACGTTGAGGTAGACAACAGAAAAGGTCGCGTAATGTTGCGTAGACTTCCAAGCGAACGGTTCGATGAATCGTGCATTTTGAAACGAACAAAACAAGGCAGTGGTTCAATAGGCATTTGGGCCTGTATGGGTGCCTGTGGAGTTGGAGTTTTTCATTTATTCGATGGTAGACTCAACAAAGAAAGGTACATCGAAATTTTGGAAAAGTCGCTTATTCCTAGCATTGATTTATGGCAGTTGCAAGATGGATTTATTTTCCAGCAAGATAATGCGCCGTGTCATAAAGCGCATGTTGATAGCAGTTGGTTCAATTCTAATAAAATTCAAGTGCTTCCATGGCCTGCCAATAGTCCAGACTTGAATCCAATAGAGAATTTATGGTCGTGGCTTGATCACAAGCTTGGTAAAGAACAACTTTACAATTTGGAAGATTTGAAATCTATCTCTCATCATTTGAAAAATGTGCCTGATGAAGTAATCAAAACTTTAATGAATTCAATGCCAGAACGAGTAAAAGAGTGCTTGAAAACAAATGGAGGAACAACACGTTTCTAAATTATTTTTTATTGCTTTTTGAAATATTTTTGAAACTGGTCTTAAAATTTTGTCCAATTTTTTTTCCCATTTATATTTTTTACTAGTCAGTTTTTTAATTTTTTAACATTATTTTGTAAAAAAATTATAAATTCTTTTATAATAAATATAAAATACAATAAAAATTCTTTCTAAAAATGTTTTTCTTTTTTTGATACCTTTTTCCAAAATTAAATCATACTAAGGTTAAAAATAAATTTTGAAAAAAAAATGAGTGGTCTTTAATTTTTGGACACAGCTGTATATGTATATATATATATATATATATATATATATATATATATATATATATATATATATATATATATATATATATATATATATATTTATATATATATATATATATATATATATTTATATATATATATATATATATATTTATATATATATATATAAAGTAAAAAAAATTAGTAAGTATTAAGTTATGCTAAGTCATCCGATAAATTAGTTTTTTACTGGGTGGTAGCAGTGTAGTTTGTTGGGTTTTATTTTTGATATTAAACCATGTTTATTTAGTTAACAAAAAAACAAAAGCGTGATTTGTCCCCAGATGTTTTAAACGAATCCCAAGATTTACTTGAATCGTCTCCATAAAATTTTTTGGCTTTTTTGAATAGAGCTGATGGAAAGTTGTGACACCAGTGACATCTTAGACTGCTCAGCTTATCTTTTAAACTAACGTCACAGTATAAGTGTAACGGTTCCTTCATTGAAAGATCAAACTGTCTCTTGTATGATATCGAAATGATTTTTAATGTACATATTTAAATAACTCGTGTCATTTTATTGTATATAAGTTTTAAGATATTATCACAGCTGTTAATCTCTAACAGTATGGAGTTATTTTTTTAATTTTTGCTTTATTTATCTTAAATTTAATTAAAAAATTGAAAAGCAGTTAATGTGTGTCATTTTTTAATGACACGTATCTTTTTTTGAGTACCGCATTATATCCTTTTTTTTCTTTAATATCGAGAGTTTTATCTTGATTTGTTGTATATTTTGTTTTAGGCACGCTTGTATTCTTCCTCATAATTGTATATTTACAGACGCTCAAAACACGATTTTTAAGATCTGCGAAAAAGTGATAATAGCGCTAATTTTTGTTTATCTAGGCTTTGAGAGGTTCGTTGGTTTATCTGGGTAAAAACAGTTGTGTTTTTTTGTAAATTTTTTTTTTCTAGGTTCTGAGAGATTTGTTTATCGAGATTGTAAATGGCTTATTTACATATTTGCGTTTCTAGGTAAACTAAAAGTTAATGCAATTTAAAAAGTTTTTAATTTTTTTACTGCAACTTACTAAGTTTTTTTTATAAATAATGAGCAGCCGCGCCGCAGTGGTTAGAGCCCTGGTTCAGAACCAGGAGACTGGTTCGATGCCCGTTTCTGGCCTCTAAACAAGGCGCGAACTTGCTGGTTAAATCTCCCACCCCTTTCCATTTCTCACAGTTTGCTGCATGTTGTCAAAGGTCGTCTTTTGCGTACGGAATAAAGTTTATAAATATCCCCATTAAAAAAAAAGACAAAAAACAACTTGATTATACCAAATTATTTATAATCCCAGAATTCTCATCTAAAATATAAGCTAAAACTAGCTATGTACTGCAAACAAAGTAATTTTATCACTAGCTGTTGTATTTGTGATCCGTTTGTGGGAGATCGCCAGCTGTCAAATGGCTGGCCTTTTTTACGAGATTAGAGCACTAGCTTTCAAATGGGCGAAAAAAGTAAACGAAAAAAAAATGTCCTGCGTTCGCTACGGAGTTACTCTTTAGTCCATTGACTTCCCTTTTGTGTTGAATCAAACTAATTATGCACCGCAAAAGGACCCCATTTTTTTCACTCGAGATCATATTTGTGGCAACCGCCAAACTTGAGCAAAAAAATTAAAATGTTTCTTCTTAAAACTGAGATTTTTTCCAGAGTTTTGCCAATCGCTT
Source organism: Hydra vulgaris (assembly GCF_038396675.1). Taxonomy (NCBI): domain Eukaryota; kingdom Metazoa; phylum Cnidaria; class Hydrozoa; order Anthoathecata; family Hydridae; genus Hydra; species Hydra vulgaris. The sequence goes on along the minus strand of NC_088920.1, from coordinate 50,068,495 downwards.
CGGTTTGAAAAATCTCTTTCGGCTGTAACGTTTAAAAAGGACCTGCAGGCCTTAGTTTAGTAGCATTAGTCTGTTTCAAAAGTGTCGCTTTTGTTAAGTTGATCTCAAGAAAATGACGAAATAGTTCTAAACATAATGTGTCGATGCTCCACGTGTTATGTCATTGTCAGCTAAATGGGATTTAGTACGGAATGATTTTAGGGTTATTCTAGTTGAGCTGTTATATATTCTATATCGCAGTGCCTCACTTGCATCCCACCGTGATACAACACATTTGCCACAGCATCTCGTCGACATTAAACAAAACTCGTCACACATTGTCATGTTCAGTTTTTTGTTTGTTTGTCTTTTTTTGTTTTGTCTTTTGTGTGCAAAAAATTAACGCGGCAGATAGTTGTCGAATAAAGTCAGAGAGTAAACGGCTCGGCAGTTTACTTAAACATCCGTCTAGCAGAGCGCTTCGATAAACTGCCAAGCAATTGAATATCAACGCAATTTCGAATTAAATGCGGCGAAATGATCAGCACGCCACTTAGGCACCTTCTCGCGGTGACAAGAAGTTGTAAAAGTACGGAGGCACGTGATGCAAGTCAAATCATTTTTCTCACTGTCGCGCGTGTTTGTGTCGCTCGTTACTCTGCTGTCTAAGCAACATCTATAGCTTGGCAAACGTAAAACTTTGGTTTTTCCTCTTCCCGTGTTGTTTGTCTGTCTTTAAAAGCAAATCTGGTTTGATCAAGGTCAACTTTACTTCAGTTTTCTTTGGACGCGCACGCTAGTTTGCTTTGGCAGAGCACATTTTTGTCGTTTTGAGCGCATATCTGTTGCTAGCGAAACGCTATCGAACGGAAACGAATGAGTTTGTTGAGCGTCACTATTCTACAGAAGATTTTTTGAAGAAATGCAGTTGCTAGCAGTAGAGCTACGTGAACGCTGGACGTCTCCCTGTAGACACGAAAACACAGTTTGCAGCTGGACGGAGTAGCTGAAATTTTAGGATAGTCCTCTACAGTCCGCACAAACTCGGCTAGAAAAAGGAAAACAACATCGGCGACGCAGACATTTGTAAGATAAAACAAGCAAAGCTGCAAAGTTTGCGTGATAACTAGAAAATGAGTGAAGTCGCATCTCCTAAAAAGTCGCTAAGAAATCGGCTCCCAAAAAGCCTGCTGATCATGCTCCGTACAAGGCCATGATTGTTGATGCCATCAACTCGCTTAAAGAACGCAAAGGATCGTCCAGGCAAGCCATCGCTAAGCACGTTAAAGCCAACAACAAGGTAGGCGACAATGTCGATTCGCAAGTGAAGATTAATCTTAAGCGAATGGTCCTTGCCGGTGAGCTGCTACAAGTGAAAGGTGTTGGCGCATCCGGTTCGTTTAGAGTTGCTGCCAAGCCTAAAGCGGCTAAGAAGAAGAGTCCTGCTGCAACCGTTAAAAAAGCCAAGAAAGAAAGCAAAGAAGTAAAGAAAAGCACGCCCAAAAAGAAAGCCGCTCCCACAAAAAAGGTGACAGCAGCCAAAGAAAAAGCGAAAAAACCGAAAGAAAAGGCAAAGAAGACGCCAGTGAAAAAGAGCGCCCAAAAGCCGTTGGCAGCAAAAGCTGCTGCCAAGAAAGCCAAAGCAACTCCAAAGAAGAAAGTCGCAGCGAAGAAGACCACCGCCAAAGTCGAAAAGAAATAAGTTCGGCTCGCGCTTTCATGTTAAACGGCTATTTTCATAGCCACACATCTTTCTAAAAACACGAGCACAGGCATAGAACAGATAAGGATTTGTTCGTTGCGATAAAATCTTGCGTCGTTGACGAAGCCCGTATACGACTTTATTACGAGTAAAACGCTCACTGTTCTTCTCAAGTTCTTGAATTAAGAAAAAAAAAAAAAAAAATTTGCCAGGGTGTCTGTTAGGATCAGGGAAATGTCAGGGCGTGGGGGAGGGGGGGGGGGTCGGTTCATAAATCTGCAAAAAAAAATCAGGGAGTCATCAGCGAAAATGGCCCGTCCTCAAACTTGCGTGACTCACGCAAGTTGTGTATCGCACACAACTTGCATAAGTCACGCGATAATAATAGAAAATTTTTATTAGGCAGATTTTTCTTGATACTTTGCTATGCCAGCTGTTTACGTTTTTGCAATGAAAGAGCGTTTTTTCTAAGAGCCTGTTTTTTCTCGACTTGAGCTTCCACTAACTTAAAACGAAATCAGGAAAAACAGCTAGTAGGTCAGGAAAAGCTATGTTACAATATTGAATCGCGCTAGCACTCTTCCGCTGCGTGTTACCCAGGAATGGCTTTATCTCTTTTTTTGTGGCCGTCGCAGAATTATTAACATTCTCAGGGTAAACGTGGGTAATCTATGGCGCGCATCGTCGTAAAGAGGTCTAAAACGCACTCTAAAGAAGTGCGACCATTTTTGACGAACGCATTTCGTTCATTTAAAAGCCTCAGTGGTGCAATGGGGTGAGTAGCGTAGACACACACTACCGCGGTCGAAGCCGAATACGTTTTTAACAGATTTGTGGCTATGAAAATAGCCGTTTTGTGAATGAGGAAGTCCTTAAGCTCGCTCTCCTCTGATTCTTCTCGCCAACTGAATGTCCTTGGGCATAATGGTGACACGCTTTGCGTGGATGGCGCACAGGTTGGTGTCTTCGAAGAGGCCTACTAAGTAGGCTTCGGACGCCTCCTGAAGGGCCATGACGGCGGTGCTTTGAAAGCGCAAGTCGGTCTTGAAGTCTTGCGCGATTTCGCGTACCAATCGCTGAAACGGGAGTTTTCTGATGAGGAGCTCAGTTGACTTTTGGTATCTTCGGATTTCCCTGAGAGCTACGGTACCGGGTCGGTACCTGTGCGGCTTTTTCACTCCGCCGGTAGCTGGGGCACTCTTCCTTGCTGCTTTCGTTGCCAGCTGCTTTCGAGGTGCTTTACCACCGGTAGATTTTCTGGCAGTTTGCTTGGTTCGGGCCATATTCGACGAATTGCACTGCTTTGTGACACAAGCATCAGTTCAAACTAATTCGCTGTTGTTGACATGTTAGAGTTTATGCCTTCAGGAGCCTGATCAATTGATCGGCGCTTAAAGCGCTTTTTGATTGGCTTAAAAAAACTTGCAAAAACTGTGGCGTCTATTTCTACTCAATTAAACGAACGAGGCGGGCTCTGATTTGGCAGATTCTCTAGCGTTTAGTTTTACTTTCAAACGATGCGTTGATAGAGCGAACGTGATCAATTTATTGTTTTGTTAGTTCGCCTCACGTTTCGTTTTTTTTCTACAATTAATTAGTCATCTGAATTGAAAACACAAAACAACGAAAATGCGCGACTTTATTTTTTGCGCAGTCAACGTGTTCGCATTGCTTCCATCTATGTCGGGTTAACTTCGACGTGCAATAAAAAGTACGGAAATCGCGTCAGAAGTTTAGCATTCAACTGAACAATTCAACATGTCTGGTCGTGGTAAAGGAGGAAAAGGCCTCGGCAAAGGTGGTGCCAAGCGTCATCGCAAGATTTTGCGTGATAACATTCAAGGCATCACAAAGCCCGCTATACGTCGTCTAGCTCGCCGAGGTGGTGTCAAGCGTATCTCAGGGCTTATCTACGAGGAAACTAGAGGCGTTCTGAAAGTCTTTTTGGAAAATGTGATTCGCGACGCTGTGACTTACACGGAGCACGCCAAGAGAAAGACTGTTACCGCCATGGATGTTGTCTACGCTTTGAAGAGGCAAGGACGCACATTGTACGGATTCGGCGGATAAACTTCTTCGGCAACAAAAACGGCTATTTTCATAGCCACAAATCTGTTGAAAACGTTTTATCCGGCATGTAGACATGTAGGCAAAAACCCTACAGAGGCTGTGAATGCTTGTGAAATTAAAACGATGCGTTTTTTTTGCATCGGTCTCGATTAAATTCAACCGCCTCTGCTTTTAAGTGAAGCCTTGCGAAGTCGTTATTGTCTTTTTTGTTATCAAAGACGGGATATATACTCACGCACAAATATATAATACGTATATATATATGTTATATATTTATATATACACACGAGTATGTATACAATTCCTGCAAATATGTATTTTAATGAAGTACTGAAATGATCAATCGAAACCTCGACAGTATACAGATAAATCATAGATCGAATACAGATAAAACATAGATCGAATGGAAAAATCAACTTCATTAAAACTTAAGCAAACTCGTTTTAACTTTTAAAACTAATAAAACAAATGCAACGTAACGAGAAGCTTGTTGGCCGTAAACAAAACGTTCATCTTTGTCTAAAAACAAAGTTAATATCATTTTGCAAACCACATATTACAGTTTCTCGCGCTCATAGCGTCAGTAAATAGGGAAGTTCAGTTATGGTCTAGGGGGAGATCGCGTTACGGCGTGTAAAAAGAAAAGAAAAAAAAGTATTAAATAGTATAAGGGATGTCGCCTGGGATGGGATGGAAGTTCGTTTTTCTTATTAAGTGATTTTTTTAAAAAAGAGGGCGAGAAACATACTTTAGTATAGTTAACAGAATGATCTGGCGTTTGTTTTCCCGCACTATATTTAGAGGCTGTTCCGTTCTAATGCGCACAACGTCGTTTTTAAAAGATTTGTGGCTATGAAAATAGCCTTTTTGTAGTAGCGCAACTACTTGCTGCTCGTGTACTTGGTAACAGCTTTGGTGCCTTCGCTCACTGCGTGTTTTGCCAATTCACCGGGAAGTAAGAGGCGTACGGCGGTTTGAATTTCACGCGAAGAGATTGTAGACTTTTTGTTTTGAAGGGCGAGTCGCGAAGCTTCAGACGCGATCCTTTCAAAAATGTCGTTCACGAACGAGTTCATGATGCTCATCGCTTTAGACGAAACTCCGACATCGGGATGCACTTGCTTTAACACGTTATAGATGTAAATGGCGTAGGACTCGCGTCTCTTCTTCTTGCGTTTCTTATCTCCTGTGCCGGCGATCTTGCCGCCTTTTTTGCCAGCTCGTTTTTCACCCTTTTTGGCTACCTTGGGCGCCTGCTTTCCTCCTGTTTTCGGAGCGTCAGACATTTCTTCAATGCGATTGATATCGATTAGTTCTAGAGCGCAAGTGAAGGCCTTGCTTATTTATGGCAGAGTTGCGCTCTCCAATTCGAGTCCATTTGTGATGCGGCGCGCTAAATCGATTGGCTCGCGCCAAACCATTGTTTCGGAAAACGCTGTTTTTCTATTCGTCGAAATTTCGTCCATTTTGAGAGCATTACTTTTAAATAACTAAAGACAAACGCATAGAGCTCATTCAAAAAAAAACTCGTTTCACAACATTTGTCTGTTGCTTCGTGTAAACAACAAAGAAATCTAAAATGTCAGGACGTGGCAAAGGAGGTAAAGCTAAAGCCAAGGCAAAGACACGATCTTTCAGAGCCGGCCTTCAGTTTCCCGTTGGTCGCGTTCATCGATTCTTACGCAAAGGTCATTACGCTAACCGCATCGGATCAGGCGCTCCAGTTTACTTGGCTGCTGTTTTGGAGTACCTGTCCGCTGAAATCTTGGAGTTGGCTGGTAACGCTGCTCGAGACAACAAGAAAGCCAGAATTGTTCCTCGTCACTTACAGCTCGCTGTTCGCAACGACGAGGAGCTGAACAAACTGTTGTCGGGTGTAACCATTGCAAGCGGCGGTGTGCTGCCAAACATTCAAGCCGTTTTGCTGCCCAAGAAGAACGAAAAACTTCCAAAACCAGCAGCAGCCAAGTAAAACAGCGGTGGTACGCGAGCACGCTCTGAAGCAAAAGGCTATTTTCATAGCCACACATTTGTCAAAAACATTTTTGCGTGAACGAAAAACTCCATTTTTCCAAAACATCACACATCCAAAAACATTTTTACGTGAACGAAAAACTGCAATAGACTCCAGAGTCTATTGCAGTTGGAGCTAGTCGAGGTTTTTCTTTTTGAACGCCGTTAGTGATAGATTCAAAGGGAGAGGTCTTATGAGGCTTATCAATGAAATACTAATACAGAGAAGTTTGTAAAATTTTCATTTTGAAAAGCTCATTTTCGTAGCTTTCATGTATTCGGGGTTTATTTCGAACGACCAAAAAACCCTTGATCCGCCTTAGACACAGAGTTCATGGCACTCAGGGAAAAGTTTTTAAATTCTGAAAAATCAGGGAGTACCTGGAAAATTCAGGGAACTTTTTTGGAAAATCTTTAAAATCAGGGAATGTTTTTTAGTTTTATATAAGATTTATATGATAGATGCAAATTGTTATTTATTGAAAAGATATTTTTTATATTTATCAAAAAATTATAATAAAAAGTATTAGGGGAACATGGATTCAGTTGTGAAAGTATTATATCCTTCGACATTAACAAGGAAAATTATATACTTTTCACCACCCAGATTCAGGGAAAAAGTACTTGAAATCGGGTGAAAATCAGGGAATACTCAGGGAAAATGGATTTCTAAAACTGCCATGAACCCTGTTAGAGTTACTTACAACGTTTGTTGTTAGTTTTATGACATTTTCATTTTCTGCGCTTTTGGCAACATTAAAGTGCGTTGCGCTAACAAAATTCTGCAAAAAAACCAACCGATTTTTTTGTTTCTTTGATGATTTTTTTAATTTTTTCTTTCTTTTTTTCCTATCTTCCTAACAGATACCGTTATAAACATGCCAAAAATATCAGTGAACAGTACAGCATTCACGTGTCTATCTCGAAAAGAAAAAGAGAAAAAAAAAAAAAAAAAAAAAAAAAGAAGGAATAGTTGGATCCGCTCAAGATCGATTATTGAGTCGATAGCGTTTCTTTGACTAGCTGTCGAGTGGGTAAAACGGGAGAACAGAAAAAATGGTCCTCGATCCGCTGCAGAGTTACTTTCCAGTGCGTAGAGGAATCTTTCACCAGACAATCAACACAATCAGTTAGATCACTAGCTGTCAGGTGGGTAAAATGTGTGAACAGACAAAAAGTTTCTCAATTCGATCCAGAGTTTTTTTTTTTTTTTTTCAGACCAAAAAAAGGTGTTCTTTTGACAGATGACCAAAGCAATCGATTAGATCGCTAGCGGTCATATTGTGGAAACGTGTGAACACAGGCAAAATGCTCCTAACTCAGTCCAGAGATTCTTTTTTCAGTCCAAAAAAGTGTCCTTTTATCAGACAATAAAAGCGATCGATTTGATTGCTAGGCGTCAAAACGGGTAAAACGTGTGAAAAGAATAAATGTCCAGCATCCTCTGCAGAGTTTCTTTTTAGTCCGTAAAGTGTTCTTTTACCAGATGATAAAAGCAACCGGCTAGATCGCCAGCTGTCAAATGGCTGGCCTATTTTACGAGATTAGAGCACTAGCTTTCAAATGGGCGAAAAAAGTAAACGAAAAAAAAATGTCCTGCGTTCGCTACGGAGTTACTCTTTAGTCCATTGACTTCCCTTTTGTGTTGAATCAAACTAATTATGCACCGCAAAAGGACCCCATTTTTTTCACTCGAGATCATATTTGTGGCAACCGCCAAACTTGAGCAAAAAAATTAAAATGTTTCTTCTTAAAACTGAGATTTTTTCCAGAGTTTTGCCAATCGCTTCGGTTTGAAAAATCTCTTTCGGCTGTAACGTTTAAAAAGGACCTGCAGGCCTTAGTTTAGTAGCATTAGTCTGTTTCAAAAGTGTCGCTTTTGTTAAGTTGATCTCAAGAAAATGACGAAATAGTTCTAAACATAATGTGTCGATGCTCCACGTGTTATGTCATTGTCAGCTAAATGGGATTTAGTACGGAATGATTTTAGGGTTATTCTAGTTGAGCTGTTATATATTCTATATCGCAGTGCCTCACTTGCATCCCACCGTGATACAACACATTTGCCACAGCATCTCGTCGACATTAAACAAAACTCGTCACACATTGTCATGTTCAGTTTTTTGTTTGTTTGTCTTTTTTTGTTTTGTCTTTTGTGTGCAAAAAATTAACGCGGCAGATAGTTGTCGAATAAAGTCAGAGAGTAAACGGCTCGGCAGTTTACTTAAACATCCGTCTAGCAGAGCGCTTCGATAAACTGCCAAGCAATTGAATATCAACGCAATTTCGAATTAAATGCGGCGAAATGATCAGCACGCCACTTAGGCACCTTCTCGCGGTGACAAGAAGTTGTAAAAGTACGGAGGCACGTGATGCAAGTCAAATCATTTTTCTCACTGTCGCGCGTGTTTGTGTCGCTCGTTACTCTGCTGTCTAAGCAACATCTATAGCTTGGCAAACGTAAAACTTTGGTTTTTCCTCTTCCCGTGTTGTTTGTCTGTCTTTAAAAGCAAATCTGGTTTGATCAAGGTCAACTTTACTTCAGTTTTCTTTGGACGCGCACGCTAGTTTGCTTTGGCAGAGCACATTTTTGTCGTTTTGAGCGCATATCTGTTGCTAGCGAAACGCTATCGAACGGAAACGAATGAGTTTGTTGAGCGTCACTATTCTACAGAAGATTTTTTGAAGAAATGCAGTTGCTAGCAGTAGAGCTACGTGAACGCTGGACGTCTCCCTGTAGACACGAAAACACAGTTTGCAGCTGGACGGAGTAGCTGAAATTTTAGGATAGTCCTCTACAGTCCGCACAAACTCGGCTAGAAAAAGGAAAACAACATCGGCGACGCAGACATTTGTAAGATAAAACAAGCAAAGCTGCAAAGTTTGCGTGATAACTAGAAAATGAGTGAAGTCGCATCTCCTAAAAAGATCGCTAAGAAATCGGCTCCCAAAAAGCCTGCTGATCATGCTCCGTACAAGGCCATGATTGTTGATGCCATCAACTCGCTTAAAGAACGCAAAGGATCGTCCAGGCAAGCCATCGCTAAGCACGTTAAAGCCAACAACAAGGTAGGCGACAATGTCGATTCGCAAGTGAAGATTAATCTTAAGCGAATGGTCCTTGCCGGTGAGCTGCTACAAGTGAAAGGTGTTGGCGCATCCGGTTCGTTTAGAGTTGCTGCCAAGCCTAAAGCGGCTAAGAAGAAGAGTCCTGCTGCAACCGTTAAAAAAGCCAAGAAAGAAAGCAAAGAAGTAAAGAAAAGCACGCCCAAAAAGAAAGCCGCTCCCACAAAAAAGGTGACAGCAGCCAAAGAAAAAGCGAAAAAACCGAAAGAAAAGGCAAAGAAGACGCCAGTGAAAAAGAGCGCCCAAAAGCCGTTGGCAGCAAAAAAACCTGCTGCCAAGAAAGCCAAAGCAACTCCAAAGAAGAAAGTCGCAGCGAAGAAGACCACCGCCAAAGTCGAAAAGAAATAAGTTCGGCTCGCGCTTTCATGTTAAACGGCTATTTTCATAGCCACACATCTTTCTAAAAACACGAGCACAGGCATAGAACAGATAAGGATTTGTTCGTTGCGATAAAATCTTGCGTCGTTGACGAAGCCCGTATACGACTTTATTACGAGTAAAACGCTCACTGTTCTTCTCAAGTTCTTGAATTAAGAAAAAAAAAAAAAAAATTTGCCAGGGTGTCTGTTAGGATCAGGGAAATGTCAGGGCGTGGGGGAGGGGGGGGGGTCGGTTCATAAATCTGCAAAAAAAAATCAGGGAGTCATCAGCGAAAATGGCCCGTCCTCAAACTTGCGTGACTCACGCAAGTTGTGTATCGCACACAACTTGCATAAGTCACGCGATAATAATAGAAAATTTTTATTAGGCAGATTTTTCTTGATACTTTGCTATGCCAGCTGTTTACGTTTTTGCAATGAAAGAGCGTTTTTTCTAAGAGCCTGTTTTTTCTCGACTTGAGCTTCCACTAACTTAAAACGAAATCAGGAAAAACAGCTAGTAGGTCAGGAAAAGCTATGTTACAATATTGAATCGCGCTAGCACTCTTCCGCTGCGTGTTACCCAGGAATGGCTTTATCTCTTTTTTTGTGGCCGTCGCAGAATTATTAACATTCTCAGGGTAAACGTGGGTAATCTATGGCGCGCATCGTCGTAAAGAGGTCTAAAACGCACTCTAAAGAAGTGCGACCATTTTTGACGAACGCATTTCGTTCATTTAAAAGCCTCAGTGGTGCAATGGGGTGAGTAGCGTAGACACACACTACCGCGGTCAAAGCCGAACACGTTTTTAACAGATTTGTGGCTATGAAAATAGCCGTTTTGTGAATAAAGAAGTTCTTAAGCTCGCTCTCCTCTGATTCTTCTCGCCAACTGAATGTCCTTGGGCATAATGGTGACACGCTTTGCGTGGATGGCGCACAGGTTGGTGTCTTCGAAGAGGCCCACCAAGTAGGCTTCGGACGCCTCCTGAAGGGCCATGACGGCGGTGCTTTGAAAGCGCAAGTCGGTCTTGAAGTCTTGCGCGATTTCGCGTACCAATCGCTGAAACGGCAGTTTTCTGATGAGGAGCTCAGTTGACTTTTGGTATCTTCGGATTTCCCTGAGAGCTACGGTACCGGGTCGGTACCTGTGCGGCTTTTTCACTCCGCCGGTAGCTGGGGCACTCTTCCTTGCTGCTTTCGTTGCCAGCTGCTTTCGAGGTGCTTTACCACCGGTAGATTTTCTGGCAGTTTGCTTGGTTCGGGCCATATTCGACGAATTGCACTGCTTTCGAGATAACGCTAGTTCAAACTAATTCGCTGGTTTGTTGACATGTTAGAGTTTAGCGCCTTTATAAGAGTGCATCAATTTGATTGGCGCTTAGAAAGTGCTTTTTGATTGGCTCAAAAAAAATCTGCAAAAACTGTGGCGTCTATTTCTACTCGTTTAAACGAACGAGGCGGGCTCTGATTTGGCAGATTCTCTAGCGTTTAGTTTTACTTTCAAACGATGCGTTGATAGAGCGAACGTGATCAATTTATTGTTTTGTTAGTTCGCCTCACGTTTCGTTTTTTTTCTACAATTAATTAGCTGATCCGAATTGAAAACACAAAACAACGAAAATGCGCGACTTTATTTTTTGCGCAGTCAACGTGTTCGCATTGCTTCCATCTATGTCGGGTTAACTTCGACGTGCAATAAAAAGTACGGAAATCGCGTCAGAAGTTTAGCATTCAACTGAACAATTCAACATGTCTGGTCGTGGTAAAGGAGGAAAAGGCCTCGGCAAAGGTGGTGCCAAGCGTCATCGCAAGATTTTGCGTGATAACATTCAAGGCATCACAAAGCCCGCTATACGTCGTCTAGCTCGCCGAGGTGGTGTCAAGCGTATCTCAGGGCTTATCTACGAGGAAACTAGAGGCGTTCTGAAAGTCTTTTTGGAAAATGTGATTCGCGACGCTGTGACTTACACGGAGCACGCCAAGAGAAAGACTGTTACCGCCATGGATGTTGTCTACGCTTTGAAGAGGCAAGGACGCACATTGTACGGATTCGGCGGATAAACTTCTTCGGCAACAAAAACGGCTATTTTCATAGCCACAAATCTGTTGAAAACGTTTTATCCGGCATGTAGACATGTAGGCAAAAACCCTACAGAGGCTGTGAATGCTTGTGAAATTAAAACGATGCGTTTTTTTTGCATCGGTCTCGATTAAATTCAACCGCCTCTGCTTTTAAGTGAAGCCTTGCGAAGTCGTTATTGTCTTTTTTGTTATCAAAGACGGGATATATACTCACGCACAAATATATAATACGTATATATATATGTTATATATTTATATATACACACGAGTATGTATACAATTCCTGCAAATATGTATTTTAATGAAGTACTGAAATGATCAATCGAAACCTCGACAGTATACAGATAAATCATAGATCGAATACAGATAAAACATAGATCGAATGGAAAAATCAACTTCATTAAAACTTAAGCAAACTCGTTTTAACTTTTAAAACTAATAAAACAAATGCAACGTAACGAGAAGCTTGTTGGCCGTAAACAAAACGTTCATCTTTGTCTAAAAACAAAGTTAATATCATTTTGCAAACCACATATTACAGTTTCTCGCGCTCATAGCGTCAGTAAATAGGGAAGTTCAGTTATGGTCTAGGGGGAGATCGCGTTACGGCGTGTAAAAAGAAAAGAAAAAAAAGTATTAAATAGTATAAGGGATGTCGCCTGGGATGGGATGGAAGTTCGTTTTTCTTATTAAGTGATTTTTTTAAAAAAGAGGGCGAGAAACATACTTTAGTATAGTTAACAGAATGATCTGGCGTTTGTTTTCCCGCACTATATTTAGAGGCTGTTCCGTTCTAATGCGCACAACGTCGTTTTTAAAAGATTTGTGGCTATGAAAATAGCCTTTTTGTAGTAGCGCAACTACTTGCTGCTCGTGTACTTGGTAACAGCTTTGGTGCCTTCGCTCACTGCGTGTTTTGCCAATTCACCGGGAAGTAAGAGGCGTACGGCGGTTTGAATTTCACGCGAAGAGATTGTAGACTTTTTGTTTTGAAGGGCGAGTCGCGAAGCTTCAGACGCGATCCTTTCAAAAATGTCGTTCACGAACGAGTTCATGATGCTCATCGCTTTAGACGAAACTCCGACATCGGGATGCACTTGCTTTAACACGTTATAGATGTAAATGGCGTAGGACTCGCGTCTCTTCTTCTTGCGTTTCTTATCTCCTGTGCCGGCGATCTTGCCGCCTTTTTTGCCAGCTCGTTTTTCACCCTTTTTGGCTACCTTGGGCGCCTGCTTTCCTCCTGTTTTCGGAGCGTCAGACATTTCTTCAATGCGATTGATATCGATTAGTTCTAGAGCGCAAGTGAAGGCCTTGCTTATTTATGGCAGAGTTGCGCTCTCCAATTCGAGTCCATTTGTGATGCGGCGCGCTAAATCGATTGGCTCGCGCCAAACCATTGTTTCGGAAAACGCTGTTTTTCTATTCGTCGAAATTTCGTCCATTTTGAGAGCATTACTTTTAAATAACTAAAGACAAACGCATAGAGCTCATTCAAAAAAAAACTCGTTTCACAACATTTGTCTGTTGCTTCGTGTAAACAACAAAGAAATCTAAAATGTCAGGACGTGGCAAAGGAGGTAAAGCTAAAGCCAAGGCAAAGACACGATCTTTCAGAGCCGGCCTTCAGTTTCCCGTTGGTCGCGTTCATCGATTCTTACGCAAAGGTCATTACGCTAACCGCATCGGATCAGGCGCTCCAGTTTACTTGGCTGCTGTTTTGGAGTACCTGTCCGCTGAAATCTTGGAGTTGGCTGGTAACGCTGCTCGAGACAACAAGAAAGCCAGAATTGTTCCTCGTCACTTACAGCTCGCTGTTCGCAACGACGAGGAGCTGAACAAACTGTTGTCGGGTGTAACCATTGCAAGCGGCGGTGTGCTGCCAAACATTCAAGCCGTTTTGCTGCCCAAGAAGAACGAAAAACTTCCAAAACCAGCAGCAGCCAAGTAAAACAGCGGTGGTACGCGAGCACGCTCTGAAGCAAAAGGCTATTTTCATAGCCACACATTTGTCAAAAACATTTTTGCGTGAACGAAAAACTCCATTTTTCCAAAACATCACACATCCAAAAACATTTTTACGTGAACGAAAAACTGCAATAGACTCCAGAGTCTATTGCAGTTGGAGCTAGTCGAGGTTTTTCTTTTTGAACGCCGTTAGTGATAGATTCAAAGGGAGAGGTCTTATGAGGCTTATCAATGAAATACTAATACAGAGAAGTTTGTAAAATTTTCATTTTGAAAAGCTCATTTTCGTAGCTTTCATGTATTCGGGGTTTATTTCGAACGACCAAAAAACCCTTGATCCGCCTTAGACACAGAGTTCATGGCACTCAGGGAAAAGTTTTTAAATTCTGAAAAATCAGGGAGTACCTGGAAAATTCAGGGAACTTTTTTGGAAAATCTTTAAAATCAGGGAATGTTTTTTAGTTTTATATAAGATTTATATGATAGATGCAAATTGTTATTTATTGAAAAGATATTTTTTATATTTATCAAAAAATTATAATAAAAAGTATTAGGGGAACATGGATTCAGTTGTGAAAGTATTATATCCTTCGACATTAACAAGGAAAATTATATACTTTTCACCACCCAGATTCAGGGAAAAAGTACTTGAAATCGGGTGAAAATCAGGGAAAATGGATTTCTAAAACTGCCATGAACCCTGTTAGAGTTACTTACAACGTTTGTTGTTAGTTTTATGACATTTTCATTTTCTGCGCTTTTGGCAACATTAAAGTGCGTTGCGCTAACAAAATTCTGCAAAAAAACCAACCGATTTTTTTGTTTCTTTGATGATTTTTTTAATTTTTTCTTTCTTTTTTTCCTATCTTCCTAACAGATACCGTTATAAACATGCCAAAAATATCAGTGAACAGTACAGCATTCACGTGTCTATCTCGAAAAGAAAAAGAGAAAAAAAAAAAAAAAAAAAAAAAAGAAGGAATAGTTGGATCCGCTCAAGATCGATTATTGAGTCGATAGCGTTTCTTTGACTAGCTGTCGAGTGGGTAAAACGGGAGAACAGAAAAAATGGTCCTCGATCCGCTGCAGAGTTACTTTCCAGTGCGTAGAGGAATCTTTCACCAGACAATCAACACAATCAGTTAGATCACTAGCTGTCAGGTGGGTAAAATGTGTGAACAGACAAAAAGTTTCTCAATTCGATCCAGAGTTTTTTTTTTTTTTTTTCAGACCAAAAAAAGGTGTTCTTTTGACAGATGATCAAAGCAATCGATTAGATCGCTAGCGGTCATATTGTGGAAACGTGTGAACACAGGCAAAATGCTCCTAACTCAGTCCAGAGATTCTTTTTTCAGTCCAAAAAAGTGTCCTTTTATCAGACAATAAAAGCGATCGATTTGATTGCTAGGCGTCAAAACGGGTAAAACGTGTGAAAAGAATAAATGTCCAGCATCCTCTGCAGAGTTTCTTTTTAGTCCGTAAAGTGTTCTTTTACCAGATGATAAAAGCAACCGGCTAGATCGCCAGCTGTCAAATGGCTGGCCTATTTTACGAGATTAGAGCACTAGCTTTCAAATGGGCGAAAAAAGTAAACGAAAAAAAAATGTCCTGCGTTCGCTACGGAGTTACTCTTTAGCCCATTGACTTCCCTTTTGTGTTGAATCAAACTAATTATGCACCGCAAAAGGACCCCATTTTTTTCACTCGAGATCATATTTGTGGCAACCGCCAAACTTGAGCAAAAAAATTAAAATGTTTCTTCTTAAAACTGAGATTTTTTCCAGAGTTTTGCCAATCGCTTCGGTTTGAAAAATCTCTTTCGGCTGTAACGTTTAAAAAGGACCTGCAGGCCTTAGTTTAGTAGCATTAGTCTGTTTCAAAAGTGTCGCTTTTGTTAAGTTGATCTCAAGAAAATGACGAAATAGTTCTAAACATAATGTGTCGATGCTCCACGTGTTATGTCATTGTCAGCTAAATGGGATTTAGTACGGAATGATTTTAGGGTTATTCTAGTTGAGCTGTTATATATTCTATATCGCAGTGCCTCACTTGCATCCCACCGTGATACAACACATTTGCCACAGCATCTCGTCGACATTAAACAAAACTCGTCACACATTGTCATGTTCAGTTTTTTGTTTGTTTGTCTTTTTTTGTTTTGTCTTTTGTGTGCAAAAAATTAACGCGGCAGATAGTTGTCGAATAAAGTCAGAGAGTAAACGGCTCGGCAGTTTACTTAAACATCCGTCTAGCAGAGCGCTTCGATAAACTGCCAAGCAATTGAATATCAACGCAATTTCGAATTAAATGCGGCGAAATGATCAGCACGCCACTTAGGCACCTTCTCGCGGTGACAAGAAGTTGTAAAAGTACGGAGGCACGTGATGCAAGTCAAATCATTTTTCTCACTGTCGCGCGTGTTTGTGTCGCTCGTTACTCTGCTGTCTAAGCAACATCTATAGCTTGGCAAACGTAAAACTTTGGTTTTTCCTCTTCCCGTGTTGTTTGTCTGTCTTTAAAAGCAAATCTGGTTTGATCAAGGTCAACTTTACTTCAGTTTTCTTTGGACGCGCACGCTAGTTTGCTTTGGCAGAGCACATTTTTGTCGTTTTGAGCGCATATCTGTTGCTAGCGAAACGCTATCGAACGGAAACGAATGAGTTTGTTGAGCGTCACTATTCTACAGAAGATTTTTTGAAGAAATGCAGTTGCTAGCAGTAGAGCTACGTGAACGCTGGACGTCTCCCTGTAGACACGAAAACACAGTTTGCAGCTGGACGGAGTAGCTGAAATTTTAGGATAGTCCTCTACAGTCCGCACAAACTCGGCTAGAAAAAGGAAAACAACATCGGCGACGCAGACATTTGTAAGATAAAACAAGCAAAGCTGCAAAGTTTGCGTGATAACTAGAAAATGAGTGAAGTCGCATCTCTCCTAAAAAGATCGCTAAGAAATCGGCTCCCAAAAAGCCTGCTGATCATGCTCCGTACAAGGCCATGATTGTTGATGCCATCAACTCGCTTAAAGAACGCAAAGGATCGTCCAGGCAAGCCATCGCTAAGCACGTTAAAGCCAACAACAAGGTAGGCGACAATGTCGATTCGCAAGTGAAGATTAATCTTAAGCGAATGGTCCTTGCCGGTGAGCTGCTACAAGTGAAAGGTGTTGGCGCATCCGGTTCGTTTAGAGTTGCTGCCAAGCCTAAAGCGGCTAAGAAGAAGAGTCCTGCTGCAACCGTTAAAAAAGCCAAGAAAGAAAGCAAAGAAGTAAAGAAAAGCACGCCCAAAAAGAAAGCCGCTCCCACAAAAAAGGTGACAGCAGCCAAAGAAAAAGCGAAAAAACCGAAAGAAAAGGCAAAGAAGACGCCAGTGAAAAAGAGCGCCCAAAAGCCGTTGGCAGCAAAAAAACCTGCTGCCAAGAAAGCCAAAGCAACTCCAAAGAAGAAAGTCGCAGCGAAGAAGACCACCGCCAAAGTCGAAAAGAAATAAGTTCGGCTCGCGCTTTCATGTTAAACGGCTATTTTCATAGCCACACATCTTTCTAAAAACACGAGCACAGGCATAGAACAGATAAGGATTTGTTCGTTGCGATAAAATCTTGCGTCGTTGACGAAGCCCGTATACGACTTTATTACGAGTAAAACGCTCACTGTTCTTCTCAAGTTCTTGAATTAAGAAAAAAAAAAAAAAAATTTGCCAGGGTGTCTGTTAGGATCAGGGAAATGTCAGGGCGTGGGGGAGGGGGGGGGGTCGGTTCATAAATCTGCAAAAAAAAATCAGGGAGTCATCAGCGAAAATGGCCCGTCCTCAAACTTGCGTGACTCACGCAAGTTGTGTATCGCACACAACTTGCATAAGTCACGCGATAATAATAGAAAATTTTTATTAGGCAGATTTTTCTTGATACTTTGCTATGCCAGCTGTTTACGTTTTTGCAATGAAAGAGCGTTTTTTCTAAGAGCCTGTTTTTTCTCGACTTGAGCTTCCACTAACTTAAAACGAAATCAGGAAAAACAGCTAGTAGGTCAGGAAAAGCTATGTTACAATATTGAATCGCGCTAGCACTCTTCCGCTGCGTGTTACCCAGGAATGGCTTTATCTCTTTTTTTGTGGCCGTCGCAGAATTATTAACATTCTCAGGGTAAACGTGGGTAATCTATGGCGCGCATCGTCGTAAAGAGGTCTAAAACGCACTCTAAAGAAGTGCGACCATTTTTGACGAACGCATTTCGTTCATTTAAAAGCCTCAGTGGTGCAATGGGGTGAGTAGCGTAGACACACACTACCGCGGTCAAAGCCGAACACGTTTTTAACAGATTTGTGGCTATGAAAATAGCCGTTTTGTGAATAAAGAAGTTCTTAAGCTCGCTCTCCTCTGATTCTTCTCGCCAACTGAATGTCCTTGGGCATAATGGTGACACGCTTTGCGTGGATGGCGCACAGGTTGGTGTCTTCGAAGAGGCCCACCAAGTAGGCTTCGGACGCCTCCTGAAGGGCCATGACGGCGGTGCTTTGAAAGCGCAAGTCGGTCTTGAAGTCTTGCGCGATTTCGCGTACCAATCGCTGAAACGGCAGTTTTCTGATGAGGAGCTCAGTTGACTTTTGGTATCTTCGGATTTCCCTGAGAGCTACGGTACCGGGTCGGTACCTGTGCGGCTTTTTCACTCCGCCGGTAGCTGGGGCACTCTTCCTTGCTGCTTTCGTTGCCAGCTGCTTTCGAGGTGCTTTACCACCGGTAGATTTTCTGGCAGTTTGCTTGGTTCGGGCCATATTCGACGAATTGCACTGCTTTCGAGATAACGCTAGTTCAAACTAATTCGCTGGTTTGTTGACATGTTAGAGTTTAGCGCCTTTATAAGAGTGCATCAATTTGATTGGCGCTTAGAAAGTGCTTTTTGATTGGCTCAAAAAAAATCTGCAAAAACTGTGGCGTCTATTTCTACTCGTTTAAACGAACGAGGCGGGCTCTGATTTGGCAGATTCTCTAGCGTTTAGTTTTACTTTCAAACGATGCGTTGATAGAGCGAACGTGATCAATTTATTGTTTTGTTAGTTCGCCTCACGTTTCGTTTTTTTTCTACAATTAATTAGCTGATCCGAATTGAAAACACAAAACAACGAAAATGCGCGACTTTATTTTTTGCGCAGTCAACGTGTTCGCATTGCTTCCATCTATGTCGGGTTAACTTCGACGTGCAATAAAAAGTACGGAAATCGCGTCAGAAGTTTAGCATTCAACTGAACAATTCAACATGTCTGGTCGTGGTAAAGGAGGAAAAGGCCTCGGCAAAGGTGGTGCCAAGCGTCATCGCAAGATTTTGCGTGATAACATTCAAGGCATCACAAAGCCCGCTATACGTCGTCTAGCTCGCCGAGGTGGTGTCAAGCGTATCTCAGGGCTTATCTACGAGGAAACTAGAGGCGTTCTGAAAGTCTTTTTGGAAAATGTGATTCGCGACGCTGTGACTTACACGGAGCACGCCAAGAGAAAGACTGTTACCGCCATGGATGTTGTCTACGCTTTGAAGAGGCAAGGACGCACATTGTACGGATTCGGCGGATAAACTTCTTCGGCAACAAAAACGGCTATTTTCATAGCCACAAATCTGTTGAAAACGTTTTATCCGGCATGTAGACATGTAGGCAAAAACCCTACAGAGGCTGTGAATGCTTGTGAAATTAAAACGATGCGTTTTTTTTGCATCGGTCTCGATTAAATTCAACCGCCTCTGCTTTTAAGTGAAGCCTTGCGAAGTCGTTATTGTCTTTTTTGTTATCAAAGACGGGATATATACTCACGCACAAATATATAATACGTATATATATATGTTATATATTTATATATACACACGAGTATGTATACAATTCCTGCAAATATGTATTTTAATGAAGTACTGAAATGATCAATCGAAACCTCGACAGTATACAGATAAATCATAGATCGAATACAGATAAAACATAGATCGAATGGAAAAATCAACTTCATTAAAACTTAAGCAAACTCGTTTTAACTTTTAAAACTAATAAAACAAATGCAACGTAACGAGAAGCTTGTTGGCCGTAAACAAAACGTTCATCTTTGTCTAAAAACAAAGTTAATATCATTTTGCAAACCACATATTACAGTTTCTCGCGCTCATAGCGTCAGTAAATAGGGAAGTTCAGTTATGGTCTAGGGGGAGATCGCGTTACGGCGTGTAAAAAGAAAAGAAAAAAAAGTATTAAATAGTATAAGGGATGTCGCCTGGGATGGGATGGAAGTTCGTTTTTCTTATTAAGTGATTTTTTTAAAAAAGAGGGCGAGAAACATACTTTAGTATAGTTAACAGAATGATCTGGCGTTTGTTTTCCCGCACTATATTTAGAGGCTGTTCCGTTCTAATGCGCACAACGTCGTTTTTAAAAGATTTGTGGCTATGAAAATAGCCTTTTTGTAGTAGCGCAACTACTTGCTGCTCGTGTACTTGGTAACAGCTTTGGTGCCTTCGCTCACTGCGTGTTTTGCCAATTCACCGGGAAGTAAGAGGCGTACGGCGGTTTGAATTTCACGCGAAGAGATTGTAGACTTTTTGTTTTGAAGGGCGAGTCGCGAAGCTTCAGACGCGATCCTTTCAAAAATGTCGTTCACGAACGAGTTCATGATGCTCATCGCTTTAGACGAAACTCCGACATCGGGATGCACTTGCTTTAACACGTTATAGATGTAAATGGCGTAGGACTCGCGTCTCTTCTTCTTGCGTTTCTTATCTCCTGTGCCGGCGATCTTGCCGCCTTTTTTGCCAGCTCGTTTTTCACCCTTTTTGGCTACCTTGGGCGCCTGCTTTCCTCCTGTTTTCGGAGCGTCAGACATTTCTTCAATGCGATTGATATCGATTAGTTCTAGAGCGCAAGTGAAGGCCTTGCTTATTTATGGCAGAGTTGCGCTCTCCAATTCGAGTCCATTTGTGATGCGGCGCGCTAAATCGATTGGCTCGCGCCAAACCATTGTTTCGGAAAACGCTGTTTTTCTATTCGTCGAAATTTCGTCCATTTTGAGAGCATTACTTTTAAATAACTAAAGACAAACGCATAGAGCTCATTCAAAAAAAAACTCGTTTCACAACATTTGTCTGTTGCTTCGTGTAAACAACAAAGAAATCTAAAATGTCAGGACGTGGCAAAGGAGGTAAAGCTAAAGCCAAGGCAAAGACACGATCTTTCAGAGCCGGCCTTCAGTTTCCCGTTGGTCGCGTTCATCGATTCTTACGCAAAGGTCATTACGCTAACCGCATCGGATCAGGCGCTCCAGTTTACTTGGCTGCTGTTTTGGAGTACCTGTCCGCTGAAATCTTGGAGTTGGCTGGTAACGCTGCTCGAGACAACAAGAAAGCCAGAATTGTTCCTCGTCACTTACAGCTCGCTGTTCGCAACGACGAGGAGCTGAACAAACTGTTGTCGGGTGTAACCATTGCAAGCGGCGGTGTGCTGCCAAACATTCAAGCCGTTTTGCTGCCCAAGAAGAACGAAAAACTTCCAAAACCAGCAGCAGCCAAGTAAAACAGCGGTGGTACGCGAGCACGCTCTGAAGCAAAAGGCTATTTTCATAGCCACACATTTGTCAAAAACATTTTTGCGTGAACGAAAAACTCCATTTTTCCAAAACATCACACATCCAAAAACATTTTTACGTGAACGAAAAACTGCAATAGACTCCAGAGTCTATTGCAGTTGGAGCTAGTCGAGGTTTTTCTTTTTGAACGCCGTTAGTGATAGATTCAAAGGGAGAGGTCTTATGAGGCTTATCAATGAAATACTAATACAGAGAAGTTTGTAAAATTTTCATTTTGAAAAGCTCATTTTCGTAGCTTTCATGTATTCGGGGTTTATTTCGAACGACCAAAAAACCCTTGATCCGCCTTAGACACAGAGTTCATGGCACTCAGGGAAAAGTTTTTAAATTCTGAAAAATCAGGGAGTACCTGGAAAATTCAGGGAACTTTTTTGGAAAATCTTTAAAATCAGGGAATGTTTTTTAGTTTTATATAAGATTTATATGATAGATGCAAATTGTTATTTATTGAAAAGATATGTTTTGTACTACTTTAATCCACCTCCAATGTCGATAGGAAATAGCTTTTAATGGCTTCAGCCATTAACATCTATGACGTGTTAAAGCAAGTGTAATTACATCGCCAAGCCATCGGCAAGTTCGTATTGGCATTTAACAAGGTTGGCGATAATGTCTATTGGCAAGTGAGGAATAATCTTTAGCGTATGGTTATTGCCGGTGAGATGGTACATCCAGTTCGTTTAGAGTTGCTGCCAATAGTAGAATCACCGGATTCTGTTCCATAATAGTGGATTTTCAAAAAATAAGTGTATGGCTTGGAAAGTATGGAATTATTTCATTCATTTCTAAAAAAGTGTGTGATCTCTACATTTAATGGAGTTGAATCATACTTTTTAAGAAAGTATGATGAATCTTCATTATTTTTCACATATATATTATGAGATCTCTTCAACCAGAATGACATGTTATAAATTTAATTATTATTTCAACAAAAAAATAATAATTATAAGATCTAGTTGTAATGAGTTTTTATTAGTTTCAATTTTTTTAATTTTAATTAATTATTTTAATTAATTTAATTTTAATTAATTATATAGATCTAGTTATAGTTAATAATTATAAGTCTAGCTTAAGCGTAAAATAAGGCATATCCTATTACGGTAAAACTTCCATTTGTCGAGTTTGTGCATCCCCAGAGTTTTATGTAACTACTTGTCTTCTTCCAGTAGCAACACTAGGCATGGAATCAGTAAAATTTCTGTAAAATGAGATAGTAGTTGTAGAACCAATTACTGCACTTGTTTGATACAATAGTCCAAATGATTCATTATTAAATGAATTAATATTAGCACCATTCCATCTGGTTTAGAAGACTTTTATTATTCCACGAAGAAAGATCAAAGTCTTCTAAACCAGATGAGGCGTATATACATACACTATTACTATCGAATCCTTGAAATACCGTATAATTAGTATCGTTATATGGTGTCCAAGGTTGTATAACAGAGTTAATACTTACTGGAGAATTGTTTGCATCATACATGCGTAGTCTAGATTCTCCCCAATTTCCAGATACTCCGATAACATGCATTCTAATATATTTAAGGTAAACACCTTGACCAGCATTGTCTGTAGTGTCTAATAATATATATTCTTTACCATAAGTTGTGTTAATAAATCTAAATGTTTCTGAGTATAATTTAATACATGATAATGATTGAGGAATTGATGTAGTTCTTGTAATAAAGGGTTGAATCCAATATGTAACATTTTGACTAGTTTTATTGTATAATTGAATTACTAGACTAGTAGTAAATGGTAAATCTAGTGTAAAGTATCCTGCTAATGCATTAGCTGTATGCACATTACAACCTTGTAAAGAGTTCGCATAAAATGAGTGGCCAAGTGGGTCAAGTGGTGAAAATAAAAAATCACACGCTAAAGGAATATTATTATCTCCAACACTATCTGTAGAAGCAGAATAATCTCCTATGCAAACTGAATGATCTGCGTATATTCTAAGAAATACATTACCTAGCACATTATGATTAGGATCTAATCTATGAAATGCTAACCATAGTTTTCTGAGAATACCAGGACCAGAAGGTTGTACAAAAACTGTTTTTGCATCAACACCTGTATTTGGTGGAGGAGCCAGTTCTTTTAATCCAAGGCATGTTAAACTTGAATTTGGTGTTATCCCTAATTTATTAAGATTAAGTATTTTATTATCAACATAATTTTTTGTAGCAGCACCATGTGAGCTAGTAGGTTCTGCTACATTTATTAATTTATTATAATTCATATCAATATTACTTGTTGCATTATTATATCCATATCTCCTAATATACAAGTTAGTAGCTTTAGATAATGTTAAACCATCTTCAGCTACAGCTGAAGTAGTATTGCGTCCGAATTTATCAACAGGCATTTTATATATAAAGAAGAATTTTTTAACTATATTTTTAAAAAAATTACCATAGATTATTAATAATATTCTGAAAATCACATCCTTCATCTAGTTTTTTTAAAACATATAAACACAAGTGTCCACAGAATGAGGTATTTCCAAATTGAACTCTATCACTATTATAATAAACAGAACTTTTTAAATAATAAACAACTTCAATTGGTGGTGGTAGTCCATAAGAGTCAAAACTTTTTTTTTCTCCGTCTTTGTACCAGCAAATCCAGTGAAATCCTTGCGTATTTGAACCTCCTGTATTTAATATTCCACATTCTTTTCTTTGTGTATTTTTAGGTAATTCATCTCTTACAAATTACAAACCTTTAAAATATTTTAGTTTTAGTTTTTTTGCTGCTTTGATCAATTGAAAGTTTGTTAGTGGTTCATTTGGTAAAATTATTCATTCAACATTGATAAGTTTATGATATTTGTTATTATTTTCCATTTTTACTTATAAATTGTTTTTTTTCTTAAAAAAACAATTTGACCTCCTTGGGCTCTGGGCTCTTTAACCTCTTTGACCTATAAATCATTTTTTTTTAGTTTGTAGTGTCCATATGCTAATGTGTGTATACCATCTTTTAAAATAACTCTTTTATCATCTTCTGCGCTTAATGCTATTTTATTGACCTCTTCTGTGTAATTTCATGTTTATAGAATCTTATTCTATTCATTCTCCTAATATATTCTCTTTTATTTAATAAACAATCTTTGTAATCTTCGTGTGTTATATATTTTTTAACAACATTTGTCTTTACTCCTTTACATTTTTTCTTCTCTTCTCCGTGCACTTTGTAAGAATACAACTTGGATCAAAGTCCTTCAAATTCTTCGATTTGTGCTCCTTTTGATTCATCTTTAAACATTCCTAATACTTTATTATTTACTCCAATTTTAAAACCGATCTTTTTAATAGCTGGATGATTCTCATCAAATTTACTTGTATCAAATTTGCTTTCAATATCATTAGCTATATCCGCATAAACTTCTTCTGTTTTTATTTCGCATGCTAAAGAATCTGTATCTGTGAATAATAGTTTTGCTCGATCAGAGTATTTTTTATTATGTAGTCATAATGAATTTCGTACATTAGTGTTTTGCTCAAATCTAATATACAAATTATTAAGTAAATTGGTTTAGTGTATTTTAATTTTGTTCTTTTCATATGTACTGCTATTAAGTTTTCATCAAATATTGTTCTACTTTTAAAGTTAGGTTTTGATGCTAGTTTAATAGCTTCATTTCTGTTACTAATCTAATATCAACTCTGTTTTCAATATTTTTCATTATTTTTCCAAAAAATGAATTGTTCATGAGTTTAAAAAAGTCTTTTTCAAACCTATTAGTCACTTTAGTTCTAAGTTTTGTATTTTTATCAATGTATTCACTTAACCACGCTCTTTCTTAAAACTTTATACCTCTATGAGTTTTAATAATCTCTAATCCTAATCTTTCATACAAATTAAGATTTTCATAATGAATAACATAATTTTTCTTGTTACTTAAATTAGGAACTAATTTTTCAACACTGTTAATGGTTATTCTTTCAGGTGCAAACGGATAATCATTATGTTCATCATGTAGATATTCAGGATAATCTAAATCGACTTCTAGTATACATGGAATTGATTTCCAGTATTCTGTTTCATTTTCATCCATCCATTTTAAACCATGTGTTGGAAGTGATTTACTCATCGCCCATCCATATAAGTTATTAGCATCTAGATACTGTATATAGGTTGGTGGTTTGCTTTGATCATATAAATCACCCATATGATTATTATTAAAAGTTCCAAATCTATTAGATATCACACTAATTCCACCTCTTATACCTTTCTTTATCATCGTAATCACTCGGCAATTCTAATTTTAATTCTGTCATCTTCAATGCAGCATCCCAAGCTAATCCTGGCGCTGTATAGTACCAAGCAGGATCTAAATAATAATTTCTAATACAAAGATCTCTAAAATTTTCAAAGACGTCAGCTAGTAAAAGCACATCTGAAAACTTGTATAAATCGTGATAATCTCTAAATGATTTGCAATTAAACTCTTTTCACACATTTTGCGCATGCGAGTAATCATTATCACTTATTCCTTCACCGTTTAATCTCGAAAAGAATGATTTTTTTGGCGGTAATTTTGTCTCATTAAATCTATTAATAGAATCAACCCAATCATACGGGTATATACCTTTATAAATAAGTGAGAATCGTAACCAGATAAATTGTGAAATAGTACTGGAAAGAATTTTGGAATTTTATAATTTTAATTACAATTTTGATGAGCAACACCTCTATATTTTCCAGTAATATGGCAGTGGTCACGTACTTTATTATTTTCAAGTTTTTTCTACAAATGTGACATGATATCGATGCATTAAAATCATGCTTGTTTTCATCAGTAAATATCATCCTTTTGGAAATTTAATCTTGTCATAAATTTTTATTGTATCTTTTTCTAAGCTATCAACAAAAATTGTGCAACATTATCAGTTTCATTAGTTGAAGTAAATATGACTGGACTACTTTGATAAATACTTTCGTCAAAACATTTAATATAATAACAGAATGAACTTGGAATATGTTTTTAATATTGTTTAGTATAATCATTCGGGTTTGGTTCACAAGTGTCAATTGGTTTGATAAAACTTTCAAAGTCAGCTACAAAGTATACTACAAACGGAACTCTCATTGATTTTTTGTGATTAGTAAATTGCATTGTTGAATCTGGTGGTGGAAGTTCAATGCGTACTGAATCATGTGTTTCACAATACGTTTTATCATTAGATAATGATTCTTCAGAATTAAACCCAAGTAAACAATTCCTACAATAGTGTATAGTACATTTATTCTTAGATATTTGTGAAGATTGCAGTCAGCTTTTTAACTTTTTATTAAACAATAGTGAGTAGTTTCACCATTTGAGATTAATAATAAATCTATTAGATGTTTGCGTTTATTATTCTTTGACTCACACAAAATATGAACTTTCTGAGTTTTCATAACCAAATACATTAACACTGATATCTTGATTATTATTCTCAAATTGTGTGATTTGATTTAATGATACTGGAAATTCTATTTTATCCCAGTTTATTTTTTCTGCTTGATTTTTAAGCTCCTTATCTACTTTTTCAGGATGATTATCTTTTGGATTTAATGCTATTGCAACACACCACTTAAAACATTGATTATCTTCATTTTTTAAATTAATTATTGCATTTTTATTTGCTAAATTTTTATCAAGTGGAATGTATGATTTTGCTTTAATAAGATTATACTCGATAATACTTACTTCCATCTTTTCAACAGAAACAAACCTCCAACCTGATCCTAACTGTTGAAAAGATGATAATGATTCCAAAATTTTATGCTCAGCACTTTCAAATAATTCATTTAAATCTGTTGTTTCTAATACAACTTGATTATTCGTTTTAAATACACTAGTTGTGGTTATAGTTTCTCCTGTTAGAATAAAAATACGCTCCATTACACAAGTGAGAGCTATGTAAACCTTTGAATTTCTATTTTCATTTATTATTTTAATCGCGCTTTTTTTAGCAGCATTTATGAATGATAAAGCATCATAACCTTCTATTCCTTTAGCTTTAAATTGTTTTGTCACATTTTTAATAGATGGTTGATTTAATTTAAATTTTATTGCATTTACTTCTTTATTTATTTCTTCAACTTTATTTTTAGGTTCAACTATATTTCTAACTTCCAATTAATTGTATAAATTTTTTAATGAGTTGATTTTTTGATTGACTTTATTCTTAATTGTACCAGGTACGTATGACACAATCCAATCTGCAATAGAATTAAATTTACTTTTTTCAGTTGATTCATATTTTACTGTCAATGTATTCACTGTACTTTTAATTGTATTAGGCATATATGACATAAGCTAATTTGTAGATGTATTCACTGTATTTTTAATTGTATCAGGCACATATGACATAAGCCAACCTGTTGTAGATTGCGATGGTCTTTGTTCAATTGGTGTGTTCCTAACTTGTGTAGATTGCGTTATAATTACAGGTGTGCACTCAAAAGGTGTGTGCGCTAACGCTTCTAATTCACTTTTTCTCATTCTATAATAATGTTTAATTTTTCGCTCTTGTGCGATTTGTTTTAGTTCTCTGACATTTTAATTTTCCATTTTTATATAACAAGATATTTTTTTTAAGTTTTCATTTTCTTTAAATAATTAAAAAAAATATATATCTTGTCATATTTTTTATTATTATATCTTTATTCTAATTTTTAAATATATCCAAATCCTCGTATTCTACAATAATAAGTGATATTTTTATATTTTGAAATCTCCTGCTCTTTTGTAATTGTTAATGTTCTATATACAAAAGGTGTAGGAGTTAAAATTTCTGAAGTTGCTGTATCTGGAATAGGCTCATCGAGTATATTTTCCATTTTTTATATAACAAGATTTTATTTATTAAAAATATTTACAAAGCCCATGTAAATATTTTTTAAAAATATATTTATTATAAACATTCTATACGTCTCCACCCTCTAATTCTATAAGAAGGTTCTATAACTCTCTCAGAATTTTCAGATTTAAATATTTCAATCTTACATCCATTATCAACTTTTCCATCACGTAATTCAAGATATCTCCATCCATGCTTAGTATCTTGCATAGCACTATATAATGATTTATAAATTTTAACTTCTCCAGTTTCCATGTTTGTAAATTTAACAGTGACTGGTTTTTTTTTAATCGTTCTTAATCTTTCATATTTTGGATCTATTTCTTTTTTTTCTTGTTTTTCACGATGTATTTTAGGCTTGATTGTTTTTTTCTCATTTGCTTTTTTCATTGGATGTATTCTAGGTCTGCCAACTGGTCTTTTATTATTTACTTCTTTCACTTCACTTATAATTGATTCTTTATCTAACAACCCATTATCTATAGCAATCATTAGCAATGAAGCGATATTGCCAGATGTTTTTGAAATGTTATTTTCTTCTAATAGATTTTTTAAACTTTTCTTTGTGTTTTTCATTCTTTTTAATATATAAAGAAAAAAAATTTTAATTAATTTTCAAAAAAATTTAATTTTCAAAAAATTTAATAAACAACATTCATTATATTTCCGTCTGATTGAAATTCTATCATTCTATCAGATATTACAACTGCAATAGCTTCAGTATCTGCTGGAACAGCCGTATTAAATGTTGCTTAAATTTGTACATCTATTGTTGATGATTTTAATTTTTCTGATTGTTTACTAACATCAAAAACAAAAAGTGGGTATAAATCTTTATGATCAGAAGGAGTTATATTGCTGTGTGTGATCAATTCATTCATTCCATAAAATTTTTCATTAAACACAGCTGCATCTCTATAAGCTCTTGAAAATTGCTGATTTGGGAATGACAAATTATAATCAACAGCAGGATATCTTTCTTGATTAAGCATAATGTACATATTTTTCAAGTCGCTATGATCAAATATTGATGCATTAGCATTTTAGTCTCCATCCTTACTTGTTTGAAATGCAATAAAAATGTATCTTGGTTTTTCAGGAGATTTCTTTGCGCTCAATCTCCAAGAAAATGTATTAGGTTGTGCAACAGATATAGTATCACACTAACGCGCTCGAAAACTTACTGGAAGTGTCACTTCCAATTCAATAGATTTATAAAGATTAATCTTTTATACATCTGATGGGATCACATGTGGTATAAACAATGATATTTAATTAAGAATAACTTTTCCTAAAGCTGCAGCAGCAAGCCTAAAAATTGCGTCATCATCACTTTTTCTTACAAGAGTTATTGTATGTTTAAACCCATAAATAACTTTGTCGTAATCATCACAGAATCCAAAAATGTGCCTTTAAGGTATGCAAAACGAAAATGTTCCTTTTGTCGTTGGTTTCTGAATTATGTATGCTTGTCTTAATGCAAACCCTAAGTTATGAGCAAGCACTGCTGTTGTTGTAGTATCTTTATACCACAATTGATTTAATCCTTGCGCTAATTGATTTGGGTATTTAAGCATTCCTAACATTGTAGTTGCTTGACCTGGGTGATAAACAGTTTCTATATCTTGGTTTGATAATTGGTATGATATTTGACTGAATAAATGCATAATATCATTATTTGTAAGCGTCACTGCATCTGTATTAGCATATGGTGTTCCATCAGCAAGTTTAACAAGTTGTCCTTCAAATAAGAGATAAGCTTCAGATAGAAGTGTGAACAAATCTTGTTGCTCAATGTTGATTCTTATTTCTGCAGCACAATTTAGATTTGTACGAGCCACTGGCTCATATTCATAGAATTCAAATCTTTCAATTCCATTTCTGGCATTGGCAGTTGTCATTTTGTTTTTTTTATATACATAATAAAAAAAATTTTTTTGATTGACAATTCTTAAAAAACTAATAATTATATAAAAAATTTCGCAAGTCTACGCAAGTCTACTACGCAATTCTACGCAATTCTACTACGCAATTCTACTAAGCAAGTATACTACGCAAGTCGAAGACCGCGTCTATTTTTAACTAGATCTTCTATTCTTATAGCATTTTTATTTGATACTTTTTTTGATACTTTTTTTTGATGATCTTATTGCAGAACCCATCATCATTTTATTTATATTTGTTGATAAATCATCTGCATTATTTTTTTTAGATCTTTCAGATCCATTATTAATCAGATCTGTAGATCCAACCAAATTTGAAATTATTTCATCAATTTTTTTATTAGTAGCAGGTTGTGAAACTACTTTTGAAGATGCTTTATCAATTATTTGTTTTCCTTTTTCAACTGCAGCATTTCTAGCAGCTTCTATCGCTGATGTTGAAAGTTCTTTTTCTGCTGATTTAGCAGCAGTTATTGCAGTTTTTCCTAAATCAGGAGCAGCCAACTTCTTCAACACAGTTGAAGATACTCTTGTTACATTTGACTTTTTTATTCGTTTAAATAAATCTCTTATACTTTCGAATATACCACTTCCTCCAATAGCATGTTTCTTTCTATATCTCTTATTATGAACAATTAGCATTTTTTATGTACAATAAATTTTTTTATATGCACTGATATATAACTATAAATTATTTTGTATTGCTTTATACTGTTAAATATCTATTATATCTTGTTGTAATAATTCATCACAAATTGCAACAGCTTCATTTCTTGCTCCAATGTTACCTGCTTTTTATGCAGCTATACGTAATTCAAGCATTTCAATTAATGCATTAGGGTCGCTAAGAAGAATTTTGATTCTAGCTTTCAAGATATTTTTATATCTCTCAAAATGGGTGCTATTATTTCTCTGTATTTTCCACTACAAGATGACTTTGGTTTGTGTGGGTTTTCAGAAGTAATTGCATCTGTTTGTATTAATATATCTCGATAATTTTTAAGGTCATTTTCATTACATATTTCCTTATCAGGACGAAACTTTGTTATCAACTCCCAAAGTCCAGGAGTACCATAATATATTTCATCATCAATAATTATATCATTATCATTAATATGTATTGGTTTTTTTCCAATAAATAATATACCATCTTTAGAATGTACCCCAAATGTAGTATCTGCAATTTTTTTACTTGCATACAATGTTAGAGAATCTGTTGCAATTTTTCCTATATTCATACCTTTATTTTCTTCATGAGATGGTAATAGTTCTTTAGTTTCAGTTATCATTATCTCTTTATTTGCTTCAGGATAAGAATTTGAAAAAGTGAGTGCAAATTTATTAGCTTGATCTTGCAATTTATTTATGTTTTCTTTTATTCCATTTTGACTATCAATTAATGGTTTGTACAATTTTTCTAAGCCTAACTGTAAATTAGTTTCACCCATCTTTTTATATAAACTATCATTCTGTATTCTTTTTTTAAGATCTAAGAATTCTTTAACAATTTGATCTCTTTTTTCAGGATCTTCAATTTTTAGAAATGACATTTTGCTTTTTTATAAAAAAAAATATAAAAAAACACAACATAAACCGTTATGTTGTGTTTTATGTTTTAATAAAATATTTTAATAAATTATTTTGTGTTTTTACATCTACATTTTTACTAAATCTGCTTTTGAGTATATTAATTCCATCATCTCTTCCTTGTTTAATTAATGATTGTTTAGTATGTTCATCAATTAATTCTTTTGTATTTGTTCTAAATTGTTCAAGCATGACTTTAAATTTTTCAAGTTCACTAAGTATTAGTTTAAATTGATTGGCATTTATACCATCTACTAAAGCTTTAGAAATATAATCACTTATTGTATTTAGTTTTGAATCAGCAACTACTTTAATCTTTTCATGCCTTTCTGCTTTTAAATTTAATTTTTTATTACCTTGCCCTACTATTAATGATAAAACACCTGCTCCTAATGCTGCACCTTCACATGCGATAACTACTGGTGCTGCAATTATTGTTGCTAAAAAGCCAATTCTAATAGTTCCAAGTGTCATAGTGTTTGCTAATAATACATTATCAATTGCTGAAATTATTTTTACAGCTCTATGATACTTTTTACTTAGCATATTTCTCTTTTCTCTCTCATGCTCTATTTCTTTTTGAATCTCATTAATTGTGTTTAGGCGATACGCATGTGCAGTAATAATCTTATTTTCTTCATCAGGCGCACTTGCAAAATTTGGATATATTTTATTGAAAGTTTTATTATCATTTCCAACTGGTGCATTTGGTATATCTGAATAAATATTATTATACAGCTTTTTGCAATTAAGTTCCATTTTAATAAGTAAAAAATAATAAGTTTAAAACGAATATTTTTTTAAAAATATTTACAAAATTAACAAAACATAAACTCCTTTTTTAATTAATACATCAGAATCAGAATTATTAACAACATTTATTATAATATCATCAACAGTCTCTGATATTACAGAGTTTTGTAAACTTAACATTTTTAATTTAAGTTCTTGTTTTAGTGAAAGTAACGCAACACCTTCATCAACTGCTACACCAAACTTTAAAAGAATATATTGATGTGATTGATATTTTATTGTAATGTCGTGTTGCGCAAATATTTCATATTTATTATCATTTATTAATACTGAAGGGTGCTCCAAATCTTTGTGTACCTTAGAATGAAGGTGTATTTTTATAGGTTCATCTGGTATATATTTGTTTATAAATTTATGTATTGGCGGATTATTTCTTGGCATTTTTATTATACACATAAAAAAACAAAATTTCAAGAAATCACAGAATCATATTCAAAAATGGAATATTAGCAAATGGTGAATTTGGTCCTAATAATAAACCTGATCCTGTTGATGTATATCCATTTCCATTACGTAAGTACAATCCATCACCCACAGAACTTCCTTTTACTCCATGGTCTCAACTATAAACCATATCCTGCAGCTGCCATTTTAACTCCTTTTCGATACTTTTTTAAGTTTTTCTAGCAATTTTATCAACCATAGCTGATACAGCAGCTGAAACTACTCCTTTAATAAGCCTGTTGCAGGACCTACAGTTGGAAAAAACGATTATATAACGTTATCAGTTCCCCCATTTATATACGATGATCCTATTATATCACTTGTTACTCGTATACTATTAACACTTAATATGTTTACTATATTAGTTGATATATTGTAGCCTGCTGAATATATTCCACTGTCAAAACCGAAAACAGTTCTAATTGAATTTGAAGTTGTAAAATCAACTGTATAACAATAATCTTATTTTAAGGTGCAATAGTTAAACCTGATCTTAATGTATTACTATTTCCTTCAATTGTAATACTTGCAACTTCTGAACTTGCATCACCGTTTCCTGTCATAATCAATTGGATATATTTATTTATATCAATAATTTGATAACATCCATCTGGAATGTTTATATCCTTCAAAGTTGATCCATTATTTGCGCTATATCTAAAATTGTTGTTTGAAGAATGAATATTAGGAAAACTGTATTATGTCTCTAAACTAACTAGAGCCATTTCATATTCTATGTCTTCTCTAAGTGTAATAATAAAACTTAGTTTTTAAGATTTTGCTATTTCCGCTCACTGATAAATAATATGCCATTTTTTTTGTTTTTTTTTATATAGAAGATAATATTTTTTTAATAATTTTTTAAAAAATTAACAAGTTAGTATATAAAAACAATTTAACCCACTTCTATATTTTCCATAATCTCTTTTAGAAGATAGATCTATAATAACAAATCCATGAGGCTCTGACCAAGCTTTCTTACAAAAACTTTTAAACTCATCTTTTGACATATCACTTGAAACATAATCATCATAAATGTGATTTAAATTCTTTGAATCTTGTGGGAATAAGCAAATAAAATTTGTATTTTCTCGTATAGTTTGCTTAGGTAACATAAAATAATTTTGTCCAAGATAGAAACAATCGACATTACTATGTCTTCCTCTTATATAATATTATTCACACTTATTTTGCTTTGTTAATTGTAAATCATCAAATATCATTAAATTATTCTTATGAATATCGAGATCTTCAGGATCAGGTACATCTTCTGCTGTTTCAAAAAACTTGCACTCCATATTCGTTTTCTCATTTAAGTTTTTTGAAATTTCTTCAATTATAAACTCAGGGTTTACATTTAATTTTTCTATTTGTAACTTAAATAGATCAAGAATAATTTTTTTTGATAATTTCGTTTCAAAAGATTCTTTTAATATTTTGTATTCTGGTTGAAAAAGAGAAAACTTGTAAATTATTATAGTCTAACCAACCAGGTCTCAAAAGTAAATACAATAATAAAGTAGTTTTTTCCAAAACCTTTCCGACGATAATTCCTACTCTTAAGGAAACTACTTACTATTATTTCTCTTATTGTTATTCCATGACAAATCTATAATATCCATTTTTATATATTTAAGATTTTTTCCATAAAAAATATATATTTAATTATTTTATTTTCTATATATATAAAAATGTACTGTCTCAAATGTAGAAACAAAACAGATACACTAAACTTACAAAATGTTGTTAGTAAAAACTATAAAAATATGCAACGTGGAACTTGTGCTATTTGCAGAAAAATAAAAACTTAATTCGTATCAGCAAAAGAAAGAGGTGATTTAGTAAGCTCAATTAATTCAGCAACAAGTAAAATAAAACTACCATGGTCAAAGTTCCCAGATGAAATACATTTACCTGGTATGAACTTTGCAGGTCCTGGCACGAATTTAGATGAACGATTAATTTCTACTGACGCCTATAAAGAATGGAGTAACCTGTAGATAGAGTTGATAATGCAGCTTACCATCACGATCTTGCTTATAAATACTTTGATGATACTGCGAAAAGAAATTTAGCTGATGAAATTATGATCCAAGAAGTGGATGCTATAAAAAATCCTATAATACGTGAAAGAATTGAACGAACTATTATAAAACCTATTATACCATCTAAAGCAAAGTTTGGATTAGGTTCTTTAAACCCATATGAATTAGGTTCTTTGAACCCATATGAATTAGATGTTGAAAAAAACTACCAACGATCAGTAAAAAAGACAAGGATAAAGAATTGAAATGGACTGACAAACTTGCAAACGAACTTCATAGACCAGTTATAAATCGTTTCAGAAAAAGAAAAGTTATTGTAAATGGAATCGATGAAATATGGGCTGCTGATTTAGCTGACATGAAATCTTTTTCCAAATTCAATGATGATGTAAAGTATTTATTAATGGTGATAGATGTTTTTTCGAAGTATGGATGGATTGTTCCATTGAAAAGTAAAACTGGAGTTGATGTTGCTAATGCTTTAAATAAAAATTTTAAAGAAAGAAAGTGTCAAAAAGTATGGGTAGGTAAAGGCTTAGAATTTTATAATAAGGATGTTAAAGCGCTAGGTGTTGAGTTATATTCAACTGAAAATGAAGAAAAAAGTTGTGTTGTTGAACGTTGGAATAGAACAATGAAAGATAAAAGGTTTATGTATTTTTCAGCTAATTCTTCTAGTAAATATATTGACGTTTTAGATGAAATGGTAAATAAATACAACAACACAAAGCATTCCTCAATTAAAATGACACCAGTTGAAGCTAGCGATAAAAAGAATGAAAATTTTATTTGGTTAAATCTAAATGGAAATGCACGATCAGAGCCTGTTAAACCAAAGTTTTCAATTGATGATAGAGTTAGGATAACTAAAAAGAAGGGAACGTTTGAAAAAGGATACACACCGAGATGGACTGAAGAAGTTTTTACAGTGTCACAGATTCAGTTCACAGATCCACCAACGTATAAAATAACTGACGATAATAGTGAAGAAATACAAGGTATATTTTATGAACAAGAACTGAAAAAAACTGACCAAAACTGTTTGAAATAATACCATACTTTCAAAGCCATAGACTTATTTTTTGAAAATCCACTTTTTTGGCCCAGAATCCGCATTTCCTACTACAGCTGCCAAACCTAAATGGGCTAAGAAAAAGAACCCTGCTGTAGCTGTTAAAAAAGCCAAGGATTAAAGCAAAGAAGTTAAGAAAAGCACGTTGAAAAAGATAGTTACGCCGACAATTATAGTACTGCAGGCAAAGAAAAATCGAAATTACCGAAAGTAAAGGCTAAATCGACGCCAATAAAAAAGAGCGTTTAGAAGCCGGTGGCAACTAAAAAACTTGCTGTGAAGAAGGCGAAAGCAACTCCGAAGTACAAAACCGCAGCAAAAAAGACCTCTGCAATAGTCGAAAAAAAAAAAAAATTTGGCGTGCCCTTTCATGTTTTTTAACGACTATTTTCATAGCCACACATCTTTTTAAAAACATGAGCATAGGCATAGAACAAAAAAAGTCTTCTTTGTCGCGATAAAATATCTTTTATACGTATGCAAGTTTACAACGCAACTTTCTTACGAGTAAACCTCCAAAAAATGTTTTACTCCTTCGAAATTAAAAATAAAAAAGTATTGTGCACGCAAGCAGTCTTCTGCAACTTATCTAATTCTCGTATGCGATTATCCATATGATTATTAATATTCTGTGGGTAAACTTAAAACGTCTTTTAGTCTGCATTGTGCGGCAATGTCATTAACCTTTGGCATTATAGTGTTATAGGTGTGCAAAAGAAACATTCGGATAACTTTTGTGAACGCTTTTCATTCATTAAAATTGGAGGGTTAGGGCCGTTTCAACGTTTTTTACAGATTTGTTGCTATGAAAATAGCCCTTTTGTGCATAAGGAAGTTCTTGAACTTGCTCTCCTCTGATTCTTCTTGCCAATTTTACAAACTATTTAATACCAATTTACATGAAACATGGTTATTATTTTCTACTTTTAATAAGCAGTTTGGTAGAAGAATCTCTTAAAAGTTGTTCTTGTAAAGTTTTCTTAAACCTGGATAAGAAGCACTTAGTTGTCATATAATTTAAAACTCAAAAACATAAACTTCTGAATATGTAGTTGAGCTTTTACTTTGAAATTTCCAACATTTGTTTAGCTTATACACTATTATTGTCTAAAGCAGATTAAAGCAAGTTAAAGCAGATTAGAGCAGGTTAAATCAAATTAAAGCAGATTAGTGACCTTTAATCAAGAACTTAATTGGAAATGTCACCGAGCACTGAACTATTTAGGGGTTGTCTATAAATTACGTCACGCACTAAGGGGAGGCGAGAGAGTTAGTGGTTTTGTGACGACTCATGCAAAATTTGCTACTAAAGCGTTTAGTAGCAAACTTTGTGACGAGGGGTGGGTGGAGAGGTCAAAAGCGATCGAAAATTGTGTGACGTAATTTATGGACGACCTCTTATCAAAAATATAAAAGTTAAAGATAATTTTAAAAATATTACTGTTGCGTAATATTTTTTAAATTATTAAAATACTAAAAAAATAAATATTTTAGATTATAGTTTTCTTTTTTACTAACTTACCACCCGAACTAAACTCCTTATCTAAACGTGTAACTCCAATAAAACACCTGTTTTACGTTGAACCTTGTAAAGTGTGGGACCCGGTGGTTTACCGGGTCACATTTGGGAAATGATAAGGTAAAAATAAAAAATACTCATAAGGCCGCGTTGTTCTTCTAATAATTTAATTTATTCGCGAATTTATTTCGCGAAGACTTGACTCGTAATTACTAATCAGAAAAATGGCGATGCAAAGGCGAACAAATGTGAGTTGCTTTTGTAATGTCACTTAAAAGGCACAAGTACTTTTAAAGATTTTTTATAATTAATATTTTAATATACATTTTTTTAAACATATACAGTATTTGAACCGTATCCTATTGAAATGAATTTTCCTTTTTCATAACAAATTTTCAAGGATGTTAAAAATAGTATGTTATTTAAAATGCTAACAAACTTAAAAAGGTAAAAAACTAGGTAAAATAGCAGTGGAATAGATATAAAGTAGATTTTTTTAAAAGTAAAAGTTATGTACGAAACAAATGAGCATTTTTTGAGGGGTTGAGAAATACGAATTATCTCTCCCTATTTTGGAAAGTCATAAGCATAAATGGTCTTAACCTTCCAAGCATTTATGGAAAGTATTCTTGTAAGATATCAGTGTGAATCCACTCTAGTTTTAAGTTTGCACCACGTTTAACTTTCCTTTAAAGTATATAATATAATATAAGAATTTTCAAAATTTTAAACAATATATAAATTCAATCAACACATGGCACTGTTGATCTATGTTATGGATCAACATAGAAAAGTTAAATACTAAATGTACAAGCCACATCCTTTTCAAGCTTAGGTAATGAATTTACTAAAAAGTATAACTTAATTGAAATAAGTAATTAAAGACTGCTTGCTGTCTGTGTTATTGTACTTAAAATGTTGCCATTTTAATTTTTGCAATAATCTTTTAAATAACACCAAGGATTTAAATGGTTAAAATTATGAGGTTAATAGAAACGCCCTCAAAACCCCTAAATAAATAAAAATAAAAATGCTGCAAATTTTTTAATATTTAAATACTATATAGACTTATAAATAATTATTGTAAATTCAACTTTTATTTAAAACTCCTTATAATATGTGTACACTGATACTTTAATAAATATTCATTATGGTATTGTACAGAACTAATAACCACCCCAAATCACTATTTTACAGTACTAATAAGCACCTAATATTTTACATTGCTGTAAGATATTATTACAGGGTGGCCTTAGCTCCTCTAAAATCATCTAAAATCTTTATTTTTCAAAAACTCCCTCTAAAATCCTTTTTAAGCTGTCATCTTATTTTTTATTTCTTGATGGAAGTATTATGTTTAAAATACCCATTCTTGGTTTGCAAAACTGGTTAACACCTAAAAGTGCATCAGATTGTAAAAAATTGCTTTAACAAATCCATGCTATTTAACATGAAAAATGACATTATTGACCCCTGTCCAAATCCCATAACATGGATATTAAACCTAAAAAAAAAAAAATCCTTAAAATTTTGTTGTTTTGCAAAAAAAATCATCCAAATTAGATGCAACCTGAATCATGGTCTGAAAAAACCATACATGTACCATTTTTTTATTTTCTGAATTTATTTCAAAAAATGTTCCTTATGTGCAGAATCTATATTCTGTAAAAATTAGACATGTACTAACCTTACTTCATCGACAAATATGTGATTTTCACATGGTCTGTAAAAACAACTCATGTGTTGCACACTTGTTGTTTTTACAGACCATTTTGGAGTTATTTTAGTTTCTTCATGTTTTTTTTTTTTTTTTTGCTGTATTAAGACTAAGTTGTAGTGTTAGTACTTAATGTTAGCACTTAGTGTTAACACTAATGAAATAGTGGGAAAATATAAAGGAAAAATGAAGATTTGCAAAACGTTTATATCATTACATAGAATAAAACCAAATCAACTTTGTAGATTGACAGATTTAAAAGTCTGTGATTAAAACACTAGTAGATATGAGAGAGAGAAAATGAGGTTCTAATGAAATTTTAGAAGTTGTATTTAAAAAAATGATCATATTAACTTGTATGATGCGAAGACTAGTCATTATTCCAGAAAAATAGCAAAAGTATTTGAATGTAAAGTTGAATATAATGATATTGTACAATAATTTTTGCAATAAACATCCAAGAATAAAAGTTTCATACATGTGTTTTTTTTTTTATAAGCATATGGAGACTCAGATTTGGAAAAAAAATTAGCATGTGTAAGCATATTCCTGAGCCTCGATAAACCATTTAAAAGATTTAAATTTTATTTAATTAAAACTTTTTAATATATATTTTTCTAAATTTAAACCAACAAAAACAACAAAAATGGAAGTTTATGTTTTGCAATGCAACAACTTTATGAAGTAATGAAGTCATTGTGTTGCAAAACCTAAATCTCAATACTTGAACAGAAAAAGTGTAAGAGTCACTCTGAAGTGTTTAATTTCTCTCTCTTTTTATTTCTCCCTCTCGCTTTTAATGCGCAGTTTATTTAATACCATTTTTAAAATGTTTATTTTATTCCTAAGTCTTATTTTCATAACATTGTTATAGCATAGTCAACAAAGTTGTTAGTGCAATGAAAAAAGGGAAGAATCTAGCAAATTAGCTGGTATGAAACACCACCAATATACTGCTGCCTATAAAGCAGAAGCAATTAGCACCTATGGTTATGAGGCAAATCAAGAAACTATAGCAGAGTCGTTTGGTGTAACACAAAAAAAAAGAAATTATTTCTAAAGATGTGGAATCATCCTATCGCTAGTTGTTTCTGAAGGGAAGACGTTCTACAAAATATCTTGAACTCTACGAAGTTATATACAAAGAATTTTTGTAAATAACTTCGTATAGTTCAAGAAGCCAGATTGAAAGGTCATATTGTTAACTTTTACTGGCTTTAGAGTAAAGCTAGAAATATACAGTTAAACATTGATCCAAACTTGGAAAACATCATTTTATAGTTCGATTTTTACAAAAAAAATGAGTTAAAAATGAGACCGAATCAAAGAAACAAAAGGAAACATAAGAAAGAAATGGAACCATTATTACAGAAATGGCATGTGACATACAGAGAAAAATGTATCAGAACAGGTTCTAAATATCCAAGTTAGGACAAAAAATGGGGGCGGTACCAACATCGACAAAGGCTCAATGTTGACCAGAGCCCACTTCCCTTTGTTCTTCATGGTAAGAAAGCTTACAAGTATGTACCCAAATGAAATGCACTACATTGCAAAAGAGAGATAAATTTTGATTACACATTGGGCAGGTGAAGCATGGAAAGCTTTAAACACTTCAAAGTATGACAAGCAAAGGAAGAAATGTTGGGCGATGACTGGGTGTTTAATGACTTCTGATGACTCAGAAGATTCGCTTGTTAAACCAGAGGGCCTTCATAGATACAAAGTGCCCCCATCATTGATCCTGGCAGTGATCAACCCATAGAAAATCAGGGTGATAATTAACCGGTGGAGGTAGATAACGCTTATAAATGAAGTTGCCTGCGAAATTCTTCCAGATGACACCTTTATTGGTCTGAACGTGAAGGAATGCAAAGTTCATATCTTTGATTTCATTGATAACAAATTTATATAGTATGATATAAATTTATATAGTATATGTTTTACTTTTTATTATTATACTACAACATTAATTCAGCTACATTAGAACTAAAGCAAATACAGAGCATAAGTCAACTTTTTGTTTTTCTTATACCCATTAACCTTTAGTAACGCACTTTTAAAAAGTCTTGAAATAAGCATATTTTTGAGTTTCTTTTAACTTTTTGCTTAAGCATACCCAAGCCTGTTTCAAAAATTTCTTATGCTTATTAAAAAAAAAAACATGTATGTTTTCTTCAAAAAAAAATTTAGAAAAAATTCTAATTTATGCTTTGGTTGCCTCCAAATAGATGTTTGCAATAAATGCGAAGAATTAAGCCACCTTTACTGAATAAAAATGCTAAAAAGGCTGCTATCATAGAATTAATGGTTCACAAAAAGAGAGCCAAAATATTTTACCAAGAAGTGAAAATATTAAAAGAAAATGTCAATGATTCAACTGCTGTATTGTCTTTCGACTTCATGCAAAATTTAGCCCTTCCAAATCTTCCTGTTCAGGAAATATTTTACATAAGACAGCTATGAATTTTTAAATTTTGATAATGTTAAAAATGAGGAAGCTAAGTTCTACATATAACATAAGGGGCATGGTAGAAATTCTCCAGATGAGGTTTGCACATTCTTGCTTGATTATATGAAGAATGAATTGTCACTAACAGTAAAGAACCTTATTTTATTTAGTGATTCATGTTGCAGACAAAACAAAAATCATACTTTAATTAGATTTTTAAGGAATTTGTCAGATAACAAGAAGACAACAATGGTCAAACAATAAGGTCTTCCAAAACATCACACATTTTCCAATCTGGGTCATTCATTTTTAACCTGCCATCAAAGCTTTCAAAACATAAAAAGGTTGATCCATTGTTTTGATTGAGTGTACACTGCTGAGCAGTATGGGGAGCTCAATAGAGCAAATTAATTCAATAAATACCGCATATATACCCGGTATATATGCGGTATATACACCCGTTATATATGCGGTAGTGGTGTAGTGGTAAAGCGCTCGCTTCATAAGCGAGAGGTTCCGAGTTCGATCCCCACCACGTCCCTGGTAGTACCGCGCTCAACTTGTTTCTCCGCGCAGCGGCCTTGTTCGTCGAGGTTTGTGTTTCGGATTTATAGAGTTGAGAGAGGGTTATAACCACTATTAAGTAGCCTCCTCATCTGTAGTGGCCTTCTTGGCCTTGAGGAGGTGAATAACAAAAAAAAAAAAAAATATTCTGTTAAGATAATGTCATAAATATTCTCTCCTTTAAGTTAAGGTGGTCAAAAAATTTCCCATCTGGATATCGAAATTTTTTCAGTTTGACCAATTTGGGTGAATTTTTTGGATAAGTTTCACCATTAATAATTTTAATATGACTAATTTTATTGAAATTCCACCTGCTTTACCAACAGAAAAGGCATATTCGTTAGGCAAAGTGCAAAAAAAATGTTAATTTGAAAAAACTTGAAAATATGTTGTACATAGTGATATTTTCAAGTGGCTAACTACCGAAGCAGACAACTGCCCTATGGATGTTAAAGAGTACAGTTTTTATATTTTATACCTTGTTTCATTCTTTATTACTATCTTGTAAACGATTATCATACTTTTATTTCCAATAGTTAACTTGTTAAGTTCAAAATAATGTTGAACTTTTGTTTAAAGTTAGTGATAGTCAGCAAAATAAAATATGATATAATGATAATAAACTTGCTTGCAAGCAGCACTAATTAGGCTTTAAAAATAAAATAGCAAAAAAGTCAGCAAAAACTACACATGTGTATTTTATAAATAAATGAATAAAAAATAAAATGAAATGAAATAAAATGGAATATAAAAAATTATTTTTAAGTATTAGGCAATTTTTAGAATCACCCCAATGTAGTTCTGATGAATGTGTGTTAAGATTGTTTCCAGGGCAGATGATCAGAGAGATGGGACACTGGGGGAGATGCCCTACTTATTTTCTCCAAAAAAAATTTTTTTTTTTTTTTTTGGCATTTTTAATAAAGTAAAGATAACTGAAAATATTGTTTTCAAAAAATATTTTGGTTTATATTAGTTCCATTCGGTTTTTGAACATTCTGTATTCAATGATCTTTATTAATATGTTTTAAGAGAGTACATGTGTCTATAAGATTTTGATTTGCATGAAAATCATCCTAATATTTTAAAGATTCTGTATTTTTTAGATGGTTGTGATGCACAGTATAAAAACCACAAAACTTTTACAATATCTGTTTCCATTAAGATGATTTTGATTTTTTGCTACAAGTCATGGTAAGTCACCATGTGATATTATTGGTGGCACTGTAAAACTATTAACTGCAAACGCAAGTCTACAAAGGCCCATAAATGACCAGATAATGAAATAAAGAGATTATTTTTTTCAAGAATCAAAAAGAAAGACTTACAGATTTGCAAACCACTTTAAAAAAACATTTTCAGCTAAGTAGAATGATTCCTGGAACTAGGAGCTATCATCAATTTATCCCAGAATCTACAGATACTGTTAGTTTTAAACCAACAAGTGAAGATTTTAATATAACAGTCATGTTTTCTTTTTCTGGTATTCAAAGTATTCAATCTAATCAGCAAATTAACATCAGTACATTGAAAATTGGTGAATTTATTCCTTTTTAATATGATACGTTTCATTGAATCGGTATGATAAATGAAATTGACAATCTTGAGCAAGATGTTATGGTGACATCTATGCATCCACACGGTCCTTTTAACAAACTTTTCTGGCCATCTAGAGCAGATGAGTGTTGGGTTCCACTTACCAACATAGTTTGTATCATTGATGTACCTGTAACAACAACTGGACATATTTATATTTTGACCGTTGATGCATCTAAGGGGTCATCCATAAATGATGTCAGTGTTTTTTCTCAAATTTTTGACTCCCCCTCCCCCCTTTGTCAAACTGTCAATTTTTGGCCAGCCACCCGTTATATATGATGTCATTTTTTGTGTACTCCCCCCCCCCTATAAAACAATAAAAATGCTTAAAAACCATTGATTTTTTTTCTGAGTAAATTATATATTTATATAATAGTAGATCTCATCAAATTATATTATATAATAGTCGATATCTCATTAAATAATCA
This sequence comes from Hydra vulgaris, assembly GCF_038396675.1. Lineage (NCBI taxonomy): Eukaryota > Metazoa > Cnidaria > Hydrozoa > Anthoathecata > Hydridae > Hydra > Hydra vulgaris. The sequence goes on along the minus strand of NC_088920.1, from coordinate 50,024,542 downwards.
ACTAAGCAAATAGTATTATATATCTTTAATATAATCTTCCCATGGGTTATTGAAGTGATCATCGATTGAAACAATAGGTAGTGAATGCTCTCTGCACTCTAAAAGGATATCGTATTCTTGAGGTACAATCAAATTCGTTGCGTCAACTTCATTTTCATCTAACCATTCAGCAATTTCTGAACTCTTCTGCAAGGCGATGACTGCCAAAAATTCTGTCTGACACTTGGCAGCGATACGAACAGGTTGGACCCTTTTGATTAGAGGGAGTGTTATAGCAGAAGAATGGATAGAAGCGTGCTTTTTCAACACAGCTTGAGAGGCAGAGTAGATATTGCACTTTTTATAGATTCTATCAGCTAGGCTAGACTGAATTGATGGACAAAACGCATCATACGGCAAAATTGGAAATCCTTCGCCAGTACGAGGAAGAATACTTTCAATGTTTGATGCGATTAGCATAAAGACGAATGATGGAAACAATTCTCCTTCTAAGACATCTACTGCTTTGAGACTGTCTCTCGTTTGGTTGACAGGGACAGGTGGCGGAAGAAATCTTGCTCTAATTAGAGTAAAGTAAAAGCTTCTAATAGTGCGACAACAAGAACGACTTTCACATTTCACAATTTGAGTAAAATATTGACTTGTACAAAGATAATCGGCAATCCAATGTTGATCTTGTAATAAAAGGCTCCTTGACTCTAGCTTTGATTTGTCTGGATCAATATACTCTGCAATGGTTGGATAACCGCCAATTTGTAGATCAGACCAAATATCAGCCAAAGCCTGTCCAGCAAAACCAAAGTTCTGTTTTTCTAAATTTTCATCTATTATCCTGCCTGATTTAAAAAGATATGTTGGCTATTATAGGTTAAAAATTATATTAATATTTTTACAAATTAACTTTTGTCAATGTAATTACCTTAAGAATCAAGATGAGTTCCGTAACGTTCGTGCGGAAGAATCACCCCAGATAATTCTTTACTTAGAGGTGCCATTCGTTGCTCAGCTCTGTTGAATGCACTGCGGCCTGGAGCTTTCGTCATGATGAAAAGAGCGTCAAGGTTATTCTTCAAGAAATGGTGAGTCCCGATTTCAATTACTTTCTGGTATCTGGGATTTTCGTCGGGTCCTCCATCGACGCTAAACGCAACAATAGGCTTAACCATATTAGCTTGAGGATCTCTGGTAATAGAGTCAAATTCTTTGATATCCAAGAGCTGCTGAAAGTCTAATCCTTAAGCGAAATGCAGTCGAGGATGCGTGTTTTCCTGGTCGAACAGCAATGTAGGTAGGTCCAGAATAAGTAACAGCATCTGTTTTTCCGAAACCATCTTTTTTGATCGTAATTCCAGCGTACACAGATGGTATAAGCTTTTGTTTAGCAGCCACGACCCAGTCGTGGTCCGGGAGAGTTACCCGGTACTCCAAATGCATCAACAACTATTTTTTGGTTGCTGTGATTCCAATTGGCACTCTAGTCTTGTTGTCTTGGCTAATGAAACACACTTCACCTAGCCCTAAAACAGAACAAACTTCTTCCACATATTTTATAGTTGAACTGCAAAAGAGTCCGCCAACATGTTTTAAATGAGATTCATTCTGAGAACTGATCAATCTAACAGGGACTGTTTTGATGTGCCTTTTGCCTTCTAATGTTCCGTAACTTCTCGGAAGTAAATGAGTGTAGAGGGCGCTCTTGCTGATTGCAAATACAATTTTGTTCATCTCGGATGTCAATTCGTCGAGAGTTTTAATGCTCTAAATCATAAAGAAATATGATGCGTTTTGATTTTTAGTTTTTCTTTGACTTCTGGATGCTCCAAGCAGATTTCCTCCATTCTAGCTTTTTTCAGTTTTCTAGTTTGCTTCTGTTGAGCTTGATCATACTTTTTTTTGGCCAGTTCTTTACATAGATGAGCTAGTTTCTTCTTTTTCTTTTTCAAATCATCCTCCTCTTCAGCTTCAGCAATGAATTTACTTCTCTTTCTAGTCTTCAGCCCAGCAACTTCACAATTTAAAGCTGCAATCTCAGAATTGGGTCGATCTTGAGCCACTGTTCTTGCATTTTTTTGATTTTTTGTGGTCAACAAACTCAAAGTTAATGCACTTTGTTGATCATCAATAACAGATCGCTCATTGGTGGGCTCAACAAATTGTGAGGAATTCTTGTCAAATTCAAGTGGAGTATACGTGGGGCAGACTGTTTTAGAGTATCGGCCCAAAATAATAATTGCTTGAACTTCATTGCCTTTTCATTAAATAAATTGATTAAATACATTACTCTTGATTCAAGATCCTTATCCACCAGTTTCTCTTCTTTTAATGAATTCCATATACTATGGACTTTTTTCTGGATATTAGCCTTTTTTTTATCGGGATGAGCATTTCCATACGAGACCATCAATAAGTTAAGTAATGCGGTTTTATCCATATTTTAATATTGATTTATTAGTATTTTTTACATCACAATCAGAATAATGATTTTGCTCATTGTTAGCGCAAGCTTTTTAAAAGAGTTTCTTTAACCCGCTAGGGAGAAATTAGCATTTCAAATTTTCAATAGACTTTATGTGTTTGCATTGCATCACATTTTACAATTAACTAGAGAGCAATTAGAGTTTCGTATTTGAAATAACGACAATTTAGTTTCAAAAAATGACAAATTTATGAGTTTACTTTTATGAGTTTACTTTGAACCACATTTTATAATCTGCTAGGGAGCGAATAACGATTGTGAATTTTATATACAAAGAGTTAATATTTCTAACATAATTTGATTTGCAGTCAAATGGTAATATATTAATAAAATGATAGTAATTTTTATTTTTTGTTAGTAGTTATTTATTTAATGTCTCTGGGAAACTTATTATATTAATTTATAATATTATATTATAAATAATTTAATAAAATATAATATGAAATTCCCCCGCATTTAATATTAATTTCCCCACAAACAAAACATCATTTCTATATCATTTAGTAGATGTAAATACCGTTAAAATCTGCTCATTAAAACTAAAGAAATAATTTAAATTGACATCATTTTGGCCTCAACAGCCCCCTCCCCATTGTCAATTAGTGTCAAACTTTCCAGCACTACCTCCCCCCCCCCCTATATTTACTGACATTTATTGATGACCCCTAAGCAAATCTTAACATAATCTTGATATATTTTTATTTTACATTTTTGTGTTTTACTTTGTAAATAATTAAATAAAACAGAACAAGTACAAACCAAAAATCAAAGTTATCTTTACATTATTGAAAATGCAAAAAAAAAATTTTTTTTGAGAAAATAAGTCGGACATGGCCCCAGTGCCCCAGGCCATAAAGCCTATGGTCGTCTGCCCTGGAAGCAATTTTAACATGTATTCATCAGAACTACACAAATGCTGAAAGTTTCAGAGCTTCAGTTGGTCTGTAAAGTAGTGAAAAATCGATCTTTACTACATTACTACAAAAAAGACACTACTACAAAAAAGTGGGGCACTTACCCCAGCCCCCCCCCCTCCCCTAATGGCCTGGCCATTATCTGCCTAAAGTAAAACTGTCATATTTCAGAGTCCTCTTGGAGCCACAGGCTAAAATTTTCAAGGAATTCTTATTTTACTAAGCACTCTCAACTGTATAAAAATCAGCAAAATCAGAGATATAGTGTGACATGACCTGGGTCATTTGACATGGAATTACTCATATCACAATTCAGTTAATCAAACAATTTATTAAAGGCAGTCCTTTAGAAACAGTATATAAGGGAGGAAGACCACACAAACCATGTCATTTGTAATGACATGGTTTGTGGAGGGAGGTACATGTAAGGGAGGAAGACCACACAAACCATGTCACTGCTAAAAATATTATTCTTTATGTCAAAAATAATCCTTTCAACAGTGCTAATGGTACCATTTAAAAACTGAAATTTTTAGTGTCCAAAAATACACTTTGCAGGTGGTTATGACAGGATTTTTGTGCTTTTTTTTTTTTGCAGAGCAGCCTTTGCTCATAGACACTAGGCTATCAAATTAATAATTCATTATTAATTTAATGATGGGATAAGAGTATTGTAGGTCGATAAGTCTAAGTACAATTTGAAAGGTAAATGTCTGGATACTTAATACACAAGTGGATTCATGATTTATGGTTGTTTTTTTTTTTAAAGGAGACCTATCCATTAAATAAATAGCATTATGGATCAATTTGTTTAACATTATATTCTTGAAGAAACAATGGTTTCTCATGCTGATGCCTTGACTGAATGGATGTTTCAACGAGGCGTTTCATAATTATAACCGCACTTGTAATTACTTTTATTTAAAATGTAAGTTAACTTTAAACACAAATCTAATCATGTTAAACAATAGTTTAAGTAATGAAGCCGCTCAATTAATGGATCTCAATCCTATTGAAAACTTATGACTTATCTATTTTAACCTGAAGGAGCTAATTCAAAACATAAAGCCCCTTCATAAACGCTGATAGCTTTCACGTAGTACGAAATTACTGGACTAGCCAAGTAATTTCGTACTACGCGATCTTAATGTCCAATTTGTCGAGCAATTTCACGTTTGGGTTCTCCCTTTTTATGTAGAATTTGTATTTGGGCTTTTTCAGCTTCAGTTAATGTTTTTCCGCGAGGCATATTGCTACAATGAGCAAATAAATAAATGAATTAGGAAAGGAATAGTAATATAAAATAAAAAAGTCATTACAGCATTCATAACACACATATTTAAAGTTAACTTACATTTTAAATAAAAGTAATTACAAGTGCGGTTATAATTATGAAATGCCCGCAAAATTGATTTTGCGCTATTGCGTCCACTAAAACAAAAATAATTATTGCACCTACATTTTAATTTCTTTTACCTACATATTTAAAATAATATGAGTAATATTTATTTAATTATTGTATTATATAAAGATCTCAAGAAATTATGTGTGCGGCTATAATTATGAAACGCACTGTATTATGAATCTAAAAAGTAAAGGATATACTATTAATTATTGGTTTTAGTATTTTTTTAAATTAGTTTCAAAAAAGTTGCTAGTATTTTGGAAAACTATGTTTTTACAATAAAATATCAATGAATGCAAAACAACATATTTATCATTTTCAAGTAGTTGTATTATGTATAAATCAAGATGAGTCCAGTACTTCTAGTATTAGGTAGATTTAAACTCTTGATTATGAGTGGTTTACTACTAGTCTACTGCCACATTAAATTTAGTTTGTTCCAGCAACTTAATTTATTAAGTTCCAAAATAATGGATCAAGAATCCAAAAAATGAAAATGACTGGTTTACATGTGAAAATTGAAAATACCAAAGCTGTGTTTTGTATGCTCTTAATGATAAGTGCATTTATACCAAAAAATGTAGAGAATGATATTTTTTTTTTTTTTTTCACTTCATTGTTCTTAATTGTATTATTTATTCTAATTAATTGTTTTATTTCTATTAATTATATAAATTTAATTGTATTGCTAATTAACATGTTTAACTTAAAAAGACACCCACCTAACTAAACATTTTATTTTTAATGCGTAAAAACTTAAAAAAAATTAAAATTGATGTATTGTAAAGAAAAAATTTTAATAAATCTTTTTGAAAAATTACATTTTTCTAAAAAAAGGATAACTAATTATTTTAACTATTTTACTATCATATTTGTAATAGGTTTTATCGCAAAAAATTAATAAAAAAAAACATTTAGTTATAAAAAATTTAATTACAATTTAGGTTCGTCTTCCGCCAGAAGTTAATCGAATTTTATATATAAGGTAACTTGAATTTTTTGTTTGTTTTCAATATCTATATTCTTTTTTCTTTGCTTAATCATTTGAAATTCCTAATGTATTGCTTTTAATTAAATTTACTTTTTTGTGAAGAAATTTGCCGTATAAAATTTCTGCAGAAGAGTTGTATGATATTTTTGGAAAATATGGAGCTATTCGACAAGTACGCCTGTGAGTTTTATCAGTAACTTATTAATCTTGATTATTTATTACTATTATTATTATATGTTTATAAAGATTTATATAAATGTAAGTTTTAATACCTTCTTATTCAAGTATAATAAATGTAAGATTCTAATAAATTGAATTTATCGTTTGTTTGAAAGTACAAAGATAAGAATTGTAAACAAACTAGCAGACTTGAATTCAACAGTGAATTTAAAAGTATCAAAATTGATATTTGGTTGTTTATCAAAATTGATATTTGGTGTAAATTAGCATCTAAGCTTTCCCTTTTTTTTTTTATTGTGCTCACCATTTTTTACTCCTGATTCCATAATTTACCCACGAAACTTTTATTTATTCTTTAATAGATTACTGTTGTTATATTTGGGCTGGTTCTTCTGATGGGACCCTATCTCTCTCTCTTTGACAAGGTTCAAAAGCACATTGTAAATGTAGTTGGACCTATTTCTAGACTAGCGCTAAAAATCATTGCAAGTCATTTTATCTTAGCTTAAAAGACCCATGTAAGAGAGGTGAAATGATAGGCTTTTGCTAAAGACACTATTGAAAGTTTCCAAAGGTTTTCCAAAAATCATAAACTTCAAAAAAAGCACCCTCAAGACCCTCCAAAAATCATGAATTTTAAGTCAATAATTTTGAACAAAATTGAATAAACAAGGCATTTCCTGAGACATCGAGTCTTGAGGGTGCTTTTTTTAGATTCCTCGAGTAAAAATCTATTGGGGTACCAAATTTTAGGAAATTTCCCCAAGCCATTATGAAGTTACTATATGTCAAAGTTACCTTGTAGTTTCAGATAATCACTAAAATGATGAGTCAGCATTATTTCAACTGACGATATCTCTGGAACCCATGTGTATTTTTAACTAAAGTTTTTGCAGTTATTTTTTTTTTTTAATATGGACTGCAAGTTAGGCAAAAATGGACAAATTCTGAGACGTAAGGGTGTCAAAAATGTTTTTTTTTTTTTGGATGATCTCATATGGAATTGCCCAATAATAAATAATTCACTGATAAATAAACAGAAAGTGCTAGATTAAATTGATCAGAAATACCATTGAAAACTGTGCAGTCATGGGATTAAGAAAAACCATAAAGAACATCTCAAGCATGATTAAGTTAAGAGGGAATAAATAATATGCACATAAAAAAATTGTTTAAATATTTAAACCAGAATTCATAAGAAATAGGTGAATTGTTGATATATGTTCAAGCCAAGCATGTGACTATTAGAGTTTTTGGGAATCAAAGAATAGTAACCATCTACACTGAGATGTGAAGATGAAACAACCAAGTTTTGATTTAGTCTCACAAAGAGCAAGTAGGTTGGCGAATTTTACAAAAGGTAAAGTTCAACTGATGAAATGTTACTAAGTTAAAGACCACTGATTATTTGTAAAAGATTGAGATAATTTGTTTTTAAAAATATTGAATTTAATATTTAAAATATTAAATTAAATATTTTTAGGTACTATAGTCATGTTTTAAATTATTAGAGAACTTGAGATATTGTATGAGGTGTCAAAACGTAGTGAAGTAAAGTTTTTCCCATTATACTATCAATACTATGTCTAAAAATTCTTACAGATTTTTGATAAGTGATCCTGAGGTCCCTCAAGGCCTCTAAACATGTTCCCCATTTTTTGCATGAATTGCATTTTTTGTTGTTTTCTTTAGAATCGCAATAATCTGAAAATCATTTCTTAAAAGTTTTGATTGGTTTTTAGTGGCTTTTAGTGATATTATTCGAGTTTTGATACTGTTTAGTAAAAGAATAAATTTAATTTTATCAATGAATTTATTAGAAAAATATTGACTCAAAGTAGTAAAAAGCGCAATCTACCACCACAGTGAAGTACTGAAGACAAAAAGATAAGAAGAGCATGTATGGATAAACATGATAACATTTTTGAAACCAAAGCCGAAATGAAATTTGTAAGACAACCACGTGAAGCAAGAGTTACAGAAAGAGAACAGTGCTGGTTGTATATTTTAAGAGAAGAACAGGTCAAAGGAGTTGCTGCTAGAATATTATTCTGAGACATAATTAAAGGAAGATGACCAAACTGAAATTGATCCTGATTTTGAAACAAATCTAAAACAAGAAGCAACGTTGTGATTAACAAACTCCGTAATCATCAATGGTATTTGTCAGAAGAAGTTGTGTCGTTTGCTTTATTTAGTAAACATCCTTTGATGACACATGCACTAAAGAAAGAAATGGCAGATAAATTTCTTGACTCCAATACCAGAAAACTTCCGCCTTGGTAAACCAGTATTCAATAAAATTGGTAGTGAAACAACCTCAACAAGTTTGATTGGGCCTAAATCTCATTTGTTGTTCCACATTTTAAAAGTGAGCACTGGCTGGATTTCCAAACCAGTGGAGCAGTGGAATTCAGACCAGGCTTTAGAGTTGCAGAACAATTTGTTTGTAGAGGTAAAGTTGTCAATGATGCAGCAGAGCGTGGTGTCAAGTTAATCTCGGATTTTGCTACAATCATCCAACTGATATTGAGGAAATGGCATGGTTGTTGCAGGGTGTTGAGCAGCATACAAAGTTATATTCCAGTTTTGATAAAAAGACACTAAATTTGTGAAACTGTAGTGTAGTACTAAGTACTATATGAGTTTGTTTAGTATAAGAGATTAAACACTTTTCAAGTAAATTACTAATTTTTCAAGTAAAGACTATAAAGTCCTTCACTTTTTGTTATATTTGGTCACAAAATTGACTAAAACATTTTACTTTTTTTAAGTTAAAATGTTAAATGTAACATATACTTATCTTTTTTTTTAGATCTGATTACCTTTATATTAAACATGATTTTGTTTAAATTATGTTGTTATATTTATAGAATTATAACATTTTATAATGTAAAAGATTTTAATTTTTGCTCTGAAAATAGGGTTCAAATTTGGAGGCTTTGAGGGACCTCAGGATCACTTATCAAAAATCTGTAAAAATTATTTTTAGACATGTTATTGATAGGATAATGGGAAAAACTTCACTTCACGATGTTTTGACACTTCATACTAATCCTGGACAACCCCAATGGTGCCCTAATCAATAAGCTGTTGATAAATAAGTCCCTAAACAGGGAAGTATTTTAAGCCCTGCAAGTTCTGCTAGATCATGTTACTAGTAATTGGATCATGTTAGGTTAATTGCTGGATCATGTTACTAGTAATTGGTTAATCATGATGGTCTTGATCCTGATTGTTAACACTTCGTTGTAGATTTTGACATTACCGCTAAAATGTTAGTATACAGATTTTATGTCTGTTTTGCAAACAAATCGTCAGATGAGAACATCATTGCTAAATTTTCTGGATAAAGGTTATTAAAATTGATAAGGAATCTAATAAAGTTGATGTTTTTTTAGAAAAAGTCTACTTTAACAAAAGATGAATTTTTAGGTTTTCATAATAATGATAATCTTAATCTAAATTTATCTGTTATTAATTTATATATAGTTTTATTTTGTTAATTTATATATAGTTTTAGTTTGTTAATTTATATATAATTTAAGTTATTTAATTTATATATAGTTTTAGTTTAATTATTTATATATAGTTTTAGTTCATTAACAACACATCATCCAGAAACTTTATGGTATTGTTGTTTAAATAAACTGTTTAAATATCATACAAACTGTACTTCATGTACTTCAGGGTTGCCACTCAACCTGGAAATAGCATGCAGGGAAAACCTGAAAAACTCAGGGAATTTTTTTTTTCTTTAAAACAGGGAATACTCAGGGAAATTTTTTTTCCCATTTTTTTAAAATAGTTATTTATCAAATTATTTACAGTAGTTTAAACTAGTTAAAATTCATAATGTATTTTATTAGTAATTTTTTATATAATTGTACAATTTATTTTAAATTTGGTTTGGTTTAATCTCACAATGATGTTTGAGACTGTTGCCACACTTTTGAAAAATAAAATAAAAACTTTTATCTCAAAATAACTTCATAAAAACATTGAAATAAAAATCTAGAAAGTGACATCCTTTTCTGATAACCCCCTTCTTTTCCCTAGTGCTTTTTTTCCCTTTTTATCTTGACCACAACCCTATTTGTGTGATATCCTTTATGGATGGACCCTAAATAAAATAATATAAAATGTATTATATTTAATTTTATAATTTGTAATCATTTTATCTATAAATATATAATATGGTTGTAAGAAGAATGCATTTTTTTAGAGTTATAATAATAAATAAAATGGATCAAACATTGTTTTCAAATGATTGGCCATACTCACCCAGAGTATAAAGAATGGCTATATAAAGACTAATGACAATAAATTTGCTAGATACAGCAGTTGCTGCAAAACCTTTAACTTGTCAAATATAGGAGTTCAGGCAGTTAAGATTCCTAATCAAGGTAAAAAGCACCAAGTTAATGTTTTAGCTAAATCCAGAAGTCATTTTTTCAAACCTGTTGTAAAAAATTCTACTATTACACCAACAGTACCCCTGGCAGTCGGTCAAAGAACTTTAGAACTTGTTGTTGCTTCTAATGAAGAAACAAGATCTGAAATTAAATGGGCTCTTGCAACTGTTATGTATGGATTGTCAAACAATGCTTCTGCTAATATGAGCCAATTATTTACTAGTATGTTTCCAGATAGTAAAGTTGCAAAAGGACTAACATTAGGAAGAACAAAAATAGGGTATATGAATAATTTTGGGTTAGCACCATATTTTAAATCATTACTTCTTGAAACCATCAAAAGTTCACCATGTTATGTTGTCTCGTTTGATGAAAGTTTAAACAAAGTTACACAAAATTGTCAAATGGATATTGTTAGATTTTGGAATACTCTAGAAAACCAGGTTAATGTCAGATATTTGAATTTAGATTTTCTTGGACACTCTTCTGCAGTACATATACTTAAAGGTTTTAATAAAGAAATAGAATGTCTGGACTTATCAAAAAGGATCCAAGTATCTATGGATGGGCCTAATACAAATTGGAAGTTTTTTACAGAACTTTCTAATGAGTGTGAATTAAATTCTTTATTTGACATTGGGAGTTGAAGTTTGCATTCAATATACGGAGCTTTTAAGATTGGTTCTGAGTCTACATCATGGAATTTAAAAAGTATTCTTAAGAGAGCATATCAAATATTGCATGATACTCCTGCTAGAAGAGATGACTATAGCAGTGTCACTGGGTCAAATTGCTATCCATTAAGTTTCTGTTCAACTAGATGGATTGAAGACCAAGTTGTTTCAGATCGTTTAATTGAAATATGGGACAACATTGTAAAATTAATTAGATTTTGGGAAAAATTAACAAAGTCCAAGCAGCCCTCCTCAAAAAGTTTTTTTAATGTTCAAAAAGCGTTGAATGACTTCTTGACTGTTTCAAAATTACAATTTTTCAGTTATGTTGCCAGCTTGTTCAAAACCTACTTGACACTCTATCAGACCGATCAACCAATGATTCCATATATGCACAATGATCTTAGAGAATCGATAACAAATATTTTAACTTTATTCATTAAACCAACAGTAATTGAAAGTTGCAAAAGAGGTAGTGATTTAAAAAAATTAGATCTCTATAAAAAAGATTATTTGCTACACAGGAAAGATGTTATAGGTTTTGCTGCCGAAGTTTCAATAAAAGAACTATTAAAAAAAGATAAAATTACTCTTAATGAAGTAAAACAGTTTAGAAATGAATGTGTTTTATTTCTCACAAAAACCATGGAAAATCTGTTGAAACGCATCCCACTAGTTGTTTTGAACCAATCGAGCTCAAAGCATCATCAATCGAGTTTAATCAAAATAAACTAAAAAAGTTGTTACATTATCTTGTTAGTTTAAAGATTATATCTGCAACACAAAGTGATAAAGTCATGCTTCAGTATTCTTTACTTTTAAGAAATGACATGAAAACAAATATAGAAAAATTTTTTAATTTTGATTAAAAAAACACTTGTTTAGATACCTTCTTTTTTCATCAACTGGATATAGCCAACATAAGGAACTTTCTTATATTATCAAAATGATTTTAACTGTAAGTCATGGTCAAGCTTTTGTAGAAAGGGGTTTCAGCATAAACAAATCAATTCTAAACGAAAATATTCAGTCAGACTCAATAGTTTCACATCGCATTATAAGAGATCATATGAGTTCTCAAAAAGTTCAAGCTGATACTATAAATATCACAAATGCATTAATGTTATCAGTTAAGTCAGCCAGACAACAGTACCAATTGAGTTTAGCAAAGAAAATTAATTCAAGGAAAGAGTGTAAATCAAACCACCAAAGAGCGATCTTATTAGAAGAAATTGAAGAAGTAGAAGAAAAAAAAGACTTTACTTGTAACAGCATGTTGTATATTAAACAAAGATTTTATTCAATCTGTTGAAGATGCTGACAAAAATAATGATTTAACAATGCTTAAAAAAGCAACTGCTTTAAAACGAAAATGTGATGAAACAGAAAAAGAATCAATGGAGTTAGATTCAGTCTTAGAACTATTAAATGCAAAGAAGAAACTTATTGATAAAGTTTCTTACTAAAAACTGTTTTTTGTGTTCCATTTTAGTTTTGATAAAAAATATTTGCATTGTTTCATTGTATTTAGTACATTTAGAATCTATTTAAATTATTTATATATATTTATATATATATATATATATATTTTTGTAAATATACATATATAATATATATATATATATTTTTATAAATATATATATAATATATATATTTTTATACATATATATTTTTAAATATATATATGTACATTTATATTTTTATAAATATATATATAATATATATATTTTTATACATATATATTTTTAAATATATATATGTACATTTATATTTTTATAAATATATATATATATATATATATATATATGTATAAATATATATATATATGTATAAATATATATATATATGTATATTTTTATTTTTATAAATATATATAAGTATAAATATATATATGTTTATATATATATATATATATATATATGTATATTTTTATTTTTATAAATATATATATATATATGTATAAATATATATATATATGTATATTTTTATTTTTATAAATATATATAAGTATAAATATATATATATGTTTATATATATGTATATAATATATATATATATATATATATATTTTTATTTTTATAAATATATATAAGTATAAATATATATATATGTTTATATATATGTATATAATATATATATATATATATATATATATTTTTATTTTTATAAATATATATAAATATAAATATATATATATATATGTTTATATATATATATAATATATATATATATATATATATATATATATATATATATATATATATATATATATATATATATATAATATATTATATATAATATATATATATATAAATATATATATATTTATATTTTTATAAATATATATATAAATATATATATATATATAAATATATATATATATATAAATATATAATATATATATAGGAAATAATATGGAATACTCAGGGAAAAACTTTTAAAATTATAGTGGCATGTACTTAGTGTCTTATCTAAAATAGAAATCGTTGTGCAAAAATAAAATGACCTTACCCTGTTTTTAATCTAAAATAACTGTTTCTCTAGATTTCTCAGCGTTGGACCTAGTAAATCTAGGGAAAGTCTAGTTTTTCATTCACATTAGTGCAACATCCACAATGCACGCAAGAAAATGGTATTAAAAAAACTTCTGAAGAGTTTTAGATAACAAAAATATTATTTAACTAAAAATTCATAAAGCAAACAAAAAACATCAAGAATCATTATTTTATGAAAAAGTATTTGAGAATCTTGCACAAAATTTCTTAACAAATTTATATTTTTAAATTGAAGTAAAATTTTTATTTTGTTGCATTATAGTGGCGTCACTCAAGAGACTCGAGGAACAGCTTATGTTGTTTATGAAGATATATTTGATGCAAAAAATGCATGCGATCATTTATCAGGTTTCAATGTGTGCAACAGATACCTAATTGTATTATACTATCAAGCTAACAAGGTAAACTATATTTTGTTTAAATGTCCAGGTTATGTCTATAGGTTATAACCATGAATACATAACCAGGTTATATAATTGTCAAGGTTATATATTTTGTTTAACTGTTTTATTTTTTTTTTTAATTGTCCTTCTATGAATACTTTTTAATTTGTTAAATTCTTTTTAGTATTTAAATTTATATTTTAAAAACTGCTTTTTTTTTTAGATGTTCCAAAAAATGGATAAAGACAAAAAGCAAGATCAAATTGATAAATTAAAAACAAAATATGGCGTTACAGACACGCCTGAAAGATAAATTTGGTTTTTGTAGACTTTTTGACACGGTAATATTGGCATGAAAGTGAATGAAACTACGTGTATTGATATCTTTTCTTAGCTTTATGTGATTACTTTTCTACTATCTTAAGCTAAGCTAAGCTATGTAAACTTATGTTATATATCTTATCAAAAGTTATAAATATATTTACCTTAGTAGCAATAATTTCAATAGTTTTTGTTGCCATTTTTACATTGGCAGAATTAGTTATCCATCATTTTTTATAGAGAATCGTGTCAAAGTACTAGTAATAACAAGAATTGACCTTTTTAAAAAAATTATATTTATATTTATATTTAAAAAAAATTTTAAGTTTAGTTTTAATTTTCACATTTTCACTCATCGGTAACTTTAATGTGCCTTGAAGTAAATATCAGTGCATAAATATAGAATGAAGTAATACGCCTTATCCTCCAGGATATTTTTACTTGCACTTAAATTGATAAAAAGCAATATTATCTTGCTAGAAATGTTTTTTAATAAGCGCTCTCTACGAGGCCGTGACTATGATAGAACGATTTAGATAAAGCGTTTTGCGAAATAACTGTGTAAGTGTAAATACGTCATTTTTTTCAGTGGTTGTATTATTGTATTCTTAATTGTGTTTGTATTCTGTCGGCAACATGTGACGAATTCAAAAAAAATGTTTTAAACAAAATCGATCAAACAAAAATCTGGTAATGGAAGAGGTTTTTCTTGATATAAAACTGGTTAACTGTTTTAGGTAGATGATGATAAAATCAAAAACCTATTCCGTTTAAAATTTTGTGTAAATTGATGACCCGATAATAACTCATTACAATTGCGTAGTGTAAAAAATATATTTATAATTTATTACTATATAAAAAATATATTTATAATTTATTACTAGCTGATAAATATTACGCGTATTATTACTAGCTGATAAATATTACGCGAATGTCTATGGAGTGTACATACATTAACTGAATAAATAGGTAGAACATTCAATGAGTATACATACATCGACTAGGGGTTTTGGTTTGTGCAGGCAATTAGTTAAAAAAATATCGTGTTAAAAAGTTAAAATTTATGATCGCGATAATTTTGAGTATCGTTTTAGGAACGACTTGAGCGTTTCTGACTGCGATAAAGAAATTGTAACTATTGAAATTACAAACAATCAAACTTAAAACATTTTACTAAGCTGTTGTTATCGGCCACCTGACGGCGTGAGCGAAAACTTGACCATGTTCTTACAACAAATCATTAAAAAAGGAACCAATTATAAAAAAGAAAACTATATAGTCGGAGACTTAAATATGAACTGTTTTCTCTATAATGACGACCACAAAATTAAGAATTTTTATGATGCAATTTTTGAAACAGGGTAAGTTACTTTAATAAATCGACCCACTAGAGTAACAATAAACACAGCAACTCTTATAGATAATATTATAACTACTGATTTTCAATAATATTATACAAATAGGTATCATAAAAACTGACAAATCAGATTATTTTTATATATTCCTGAAACTTAATAAAAAAAACCCAAAGAGAAACACTAATACCAAAAAAGTAATACAAAAACGCATTTATAATGAGACTAATATTAAATTTTTTAAAGACCAACTATCATTACTGCATTGGAAAAACATAAATTTTGATGATAACGAAAATATTTACGAAACTTTTTTCAAAACATTTTTTTCTGTTTATAAAGTTAATTTCCCAATAGTAGAAAAAACAATAACAACTAAGAATATCAATACACCCTGGATTACTAAAGGTTTTAAAAAATAAGAATAAAACAAAAGTTATATATAAATTTTTTAAAAACAAAAACAGCTTCAAGCGAAAAAATTTATAAGAACTAGAAAAATCAATTTGAAAAAATTCGCAAAAACCTGAAGACAAATTATTACTCCCAATTATTTAATACATTTAAAAACGACACAAAGCGCACGTGGCAAATAATGAAAGAAATTATTGGCAAAAAAAAATCATGCTCTGGTTTCCTGCCACAAATGGTCAGAGTCAATAAAAAAAGTTTATATGAACCAAAAACTATAGCTCCAGAGTTTAACAAATATTTCACTCATGGGACCAACACTGTCTGAAAAAATCCCTGATTATCTAGAACCCCTGGATAATTGCATTTGTTCAGATGAGTTATCTTCCGAATTAATGTTTGATGAGTCTGAAAGAGCTTTCAATCAGTTTAAAAAAATAAAGCACTTGGAACAGATCAAATTAATGGAAACGTGGTTATAGATTGCTTTGAACAACTTAAAGTTGTTCTTTTTAAAATCTTTAGGGCTTCTATACATCAGGGAGTATTCCCAGAACAATTAAAAATTGCAAAAATTATTCCTATTTTTAAAGGAGGCAAATCTGAAATCAGTGATTATTGCCCTATCTCTGTTCTCTCCGCATTTTCGAAAATTCTAGAAAAAATTATGTTCAACAGAATATACAAATATTTTCATAATAATATCTTCATAATAATATCATAATAATCTACTTTACATCAATCAATTTGGTTTCAAGAAAGATAACTCAACATGCAATTATCCAATTTAATGTGATATCTCAAAATCATTCAAAAAATCACAAAATACACTTGGAATTTTTATTGACCTATCAAAAGCTTTTGATACGGTCAATCACCATACTTTGATTTATAAACTCAAATACTACGTAATAAAAAATATAATTTTAAAATGGTTTAAAAGTTATCTAACCGAAAACAATTTGTACCATTTTACAATGATTATCAACCCACTTTTCCTAATATAACCTGTGGAGTCCCACAAGGTTCAACTCTTGGACCTCTCCTTTTTTGAATTTATATAAATGACTTAAATAAAGCTACAAAACTAACAAGCATTATGTATGCAAATGACACAAACTTATTCTTTTCAAACTATGATAAAACAGTAAACAAAGGACTCAGACATTTATCTAATTGGTTCAAGTGTAACAAGTTAACCTTAATACTGATAAAACAAAATAGGTTTTATTTCATTCAATTACAAAAAAGCGATTTCTCCCATTAAAATTACCTCAAATCTTTATCAATCAAAAGGAAATAAAAAGAGATTTTCTTAGAAAATTTTTAGGTGTTTATCTTGATGAAAACATTACTCGGAATCACCATATTGATTATATAAGTACAAAAATTTCTAAAAACATGGGGATCCTATATAAATCACGAATCTATCTCAATAAGAAAGTCTTAATCCAACTTTGTTACTCAATTATACATAGTTATTTAAATTATGCCAATATTGCTTGAGGAAGTACAGAAAAATTCTTCCTTGGGAAAGTACAGAAAAAAACTTCTCTCATTCGAAGCATTATTTATAATAAAACTTCTCTCATTCGAAGCATTATTTAATTGAAATGAGAGTTCTGAATATATCCGAGTTAAATGTATTTAATATTTTATGTTTTGTATATATGTGGATAAATAACTTATCCTTAGCTGTCTTCAAAGATCTTTTCTCTTTTAAACCAATCAGTAAATATATTTTGAGAAATAATAACTTTTGTAAATAAACCTTTTTGTCAAACAAACTTTAATCAATTTTGTATTACCTACCGAGTACACTTTTGGAATAAAATTGTTTTGCCGAATTTTAATTTTGAAGTACCTATTACTTTTTTCCTTTATTAAAAAAAACTGAAAAACCTCATTCTTTCATTAGTTAATTTATTGAGTTATTTTTATTAGTTAAAGTTAAAAATATATTTTGGTCTACTTTTTTTATTGTTTATATACATGTTTACGTTTATAGAAGTTTCTTCCTACTTATTTTATTTATTGTTCTTATACTTTTTACTTTTAATTTATATGTTGGTTTACTCAAGTATAAAATTCTGATGAGAAGATCCTCTTGATCTTTCTTCAGACACAGATTATTTATCTTGCAATTTTGTAAAAGTTTATTTTTTTTAATCTTATCTTTGTTAAATGCTTATTTAAGGTTCTGACGATCTTTGCGATATTCTTTCAGATACCTTGTTTATATTTGTTCTATTTTCTATCGTTGTAAGTTTATATTACTATTTCTATTATTGGTTATTTAAAATTGTACAACGATTAACAAATGTAAACCAAAAAAAAAAAAAAATTGTTTTGTTGTAAAAGTTCAAAATAAGCATGAACTTTATTTTTTTAAATCGCAAAACAGCAAATCCTCCAAACTGCCTAAAATTGAGAACTATTGAAAAGTACAGGGTAACTATTAAACACAAAAAATGAAGAGGAAAAAAAAAAAGAAAACTTTGCAGAAACGTTAAAGATTTAAAATGTCATTTAAAAAAGCATCAGCTATGGTTGTTTGATGCTTCTGTTTAGGTACCACCATAACAAAAGTTCGAAGTTTTATTAGATGCCCACATGAATAAATTAATTTCTTTGAAATATTTTATCTTCTCATAAAAATATATTAAAATTAATACTTAGTTCTAAATAAAAGTCGGTAAGTACCTATTTTTAGGTGTTTTTCTACTTTTACATTTATTTCGTCTACACGCTTTACCACAATGACATTTGTAAACCACATTTAGACCACAAAGACATTTGTGAACCGCATTTATTCAAACATCCTCAATTTTTTTCTGTGCTAACAGTTTAAAATGAATGTAATTTTTTAAACGTTCTAGAAAATGTTATCGAGATATTGGTAACCTTTACCAAATAAAGATGTTCTTTAGATGATAACTTTTAAATGTTGAAAGTGACTGCTTTGATTTCTGTCCGAAACCTTTAGTTTTTTTATTACGAGTTCACATCGAAACGAACATGAGCTGTTATTTTTTTAACGTTGAGATTGACTTAATTTTTAACCTACTGCACTTGAATATTGACTAAATTTTCTATATACTACATTTCTCGACCGACTTAATAACTGTCAACTTGGGCTTATAATTTATACTTTTTTTGAGATATTTAACACCCGAATTTTATAATTTTTAACATATATCGAAAACAACGAAAACGATTTTATATATCCAAGAATTTGAATATACTTTCCAACACTTAGGTTTACTACTTTTTTGATCAACTTGTTGCTTTCTAAAAAAAAAGATACAAAACTTGCTATTATGGATTAAACTCTTTATTTGTATAATTTAATCAATATTTAAAGGAGTACAAAATACAGTATAAAATATACTTACAGTATAAAACATACAAAGTTCAATTTTATAGGACCTTCAAGAATCAAGTTTAAAAAAACTTAGTAATTTGCTTATATTCAGTTAATAATTTAAAAGTAAGCACACTGAAAACAATTTTTGACCCTCTACATCTAAAAGTGGAAACACCACAGATTAGATATTCATAGATAACTAATAGTTACAAAAGAAATAAAACTTGGTTGTTTTTATAGGGCTGCAGTTATAACAAAATATTTCAATCCGTGTCCTGGGTTTTTTTAAAGAAAAAGCAAAAGAGTGCTACATCTCATATTGGCACTATTTCGCATTATGTTGTGCTATGTAAGTTCAAAAAATTAAAAAATTCATTACACTGCTCAACGCACGTGATGAAATCGATGAAATCACGCAGTAAAATCTAAGAAATCAGTAAAATTTGATTAGAGTTAGAGCATAATTTTATTTTTACAAAGCTGAAGGAATAACAAAGTAACAACATATTTCTGAAGCACATTCATATGTACATTAGGGTGACCTTAGAGATAGAGAGATAATATTTTTTTAGAACTTTGTCAACAAGAAAAATTTTAATTTCATCAATGTATTGATGAAATTAAAATTTTTAAAATAAGTAAGGCAAAGTAAGCTGCAACAAAAAATAAAAAAAAGTGAAATGAAACACTAAATTGTTATCAAAGAATTACAGGAGCAAGTAAAGTACAATGAAACAAAACGATTGGATAAACAAAAACATTATTTTATTATTATTATTATTTAACTTTTCGCTGATTAAACAATAATCCAATTTTTCATATAAAATAAATAACATCGTAAACATAAAAAACCTTTATAAAAAACGTTTTTAATCTTTTTAATTTATAATATATATACTGTTATAATCAGTCAGGGGCTCAAAGAAGGTAAGGCTGATGCGTTTATCATCATAGAGCCCCTTTAGTCACTCATTGAAATAAAAATAAAAAAACACTTTAATTTTTAAAGAAAAATAAAAAAGTTAATAAAATTAAAACACATAAAAAGAAGAAAAAAATAAAAAATAAATAAAAAGAAAAAATACAAAAAAATCTGAAAACAAATAGTGTAAACTATAATATATATATATCAGGAATTAAGGAGATGCATTTTAGTTTGTTGTTTAAACGATGAAATGCTTTTTAGGTCTTTAATATTTTTATTTTGGAAACGATTCCATATTGATGGACCACGGTTTGTAATTAGAAAACTTGACTGCTGTGATTTAATTTTTCCTAGTTGATAGTCGTTCCTGGTATTTGAACGCAGATTATATTTTTCAGAAAATGATATAAGAAAGTTATCTGAAAAAACGCTTGGTAGAAGATTGTTTTTATATTTATACATAAAAATTAATATCTGTAATGTGTTAAGTTTCTCAATATCTAGAACCATCATGCTTTTCATCACTGGGGCCGGGTTTACTAACCTATATAAATAATTAATTGCTTTGCATGCATGGTTTTGCAGACTTTGCAATTTTAGCAATTTGGTTTTATGGGTGCTGGCCCATACAATATTTGCGTACAAAAGCTGACTATGTACAAGACTAAAGTAAAGCATATTACGTGATTTACTATCAAGAAAAGGTCTTGACTTATACAAAACACCTATTACAGAGGACACCTTTGTTTCAAGAAGACCAATATGGTTTCTCCATGACAAATTTTCATCAAAAAGTACTCCCAAAAATTTTGTGTATTTTTCACGTTTAATTTGATTTTTATTAATAAACAGTTTAGGCAGCTTCAACGGAAGTTTAATTGATTGTTTTTTTTTATGAAATAGAGTAAAGCTAGTTTTTTTACAATTTAGGGATAATTTATTTGCTATAAACCAGAGGTTGAAATTTTTGAGTTCAATATTCATAGTTTCAAACAAAGTCTTTGCATCAGGATGATTAAAAAATAAATTTGTATCGTCAGCATACATAGTTGTAGATATTTTTTGGGAAGCTTTATGCATATTGTTAATATATATTAAAAACAATAATGGACCTAGGATTGAACCCTGAGGAACTCCACACGCAACATCAAGGGCTCCTGACTTTTCTAGTAGTACAAATTGCTTTCTGTTAGACAAGTAGCTTTCAATCCACTTAAATATTGAGCCTATTTAACTGCTCTAATTTTAGAAGAAGAAAGAGAGATGGCAGGCTATATATTGCAACAAAACAGATAAAAACATAGGACCTACCCACAATGTGCCGAAGGAAAGTGTCTCACTTTTGTTGAAAAAAATTTCTGAAACCCTATAAAGTTTGAACCCGTTCCGATTTGAGGGTGTACAAATTTTACGTCAACATAATTTTTTGAACGCTAAGAAATTATTCTAGGAAATTTAAAACTTTTTGATAAATATATAAATATTTAGTTGATTATAGTAAACAAAAACTTTATCAACTTGTTACCTCTCACGTTTGGAGCAAAATGGACCTTTTTTTATTTCTTTCTTTTAAAGAAAATTCTAGATATAGAAGACTTTTTTTAACAATTGACAATTGTGTCCATTTCGATTGACGATTGCCCCCACTTCGAAACCCGTGTCGTCGGCCCTCTATTTTACATAAGTTTCAACATATAAGTGTTTAGAGTTTGCTCCATGTCTGGAAGATAGGTATCACAAACACACAAAAAATGCTGCATCTGCTTTGTTCAAAATGCATCACAATTACTATTTTTTTTTTTTTATATGTATATTTTATACGATTCAGTATAAAATATACAAAGTTCAATTTTTGAAATCAGTTAATACACGTTAGAACCGGTTAGAACTAGGATCTATAGTGGGTTAAGGCACTATTTCAAAAGATTTTAACGAAGTTCATGTTAACGCCGATGAGCGAAATCGATCTAAAGATTCCAAATGGTGTTCTTTAGATTTACTATTAGGGGTAGTAAAAAGGTTTTGAAAATTATATAAAAAAAGAAAAGTTTCTTTAAATATTAAAAAAAAACTTGAAGCAAAAAAATTGTAACATCTAAAGCTCTTGTTTGGACATAATACACTGATAAAATCATACTAATTTCAAATAAAAGAATTCGACTAATTTTTAAATCGCCTTAACAACACCTAAATTTAGAAATTTGTTTATAATTAAGTATTTAAAGATTCCTTCTTAACAACGCAGTTCCATAGTGTAGTGGTTATCACGTTCGCCTAACACGCGAAAGGTCCCCGGTTCAAGCCCGGGTGGAACTATTTATTTTCATAAAATTCGATACTCATAGAACTTTGTTGAAATTATTATAGATATAAATATCTATATATAGCAAAAGATATATTAAAATATGTCTTTTGCGTACTTTTAAATCTTCTATATATATAAAGGGCAATGTGTGTGTGTGTGTTTGTTCTCTATAGAAATTCAAACCGCCGGACCGATCTCGATGAAATTTGGCATGGGGGTAGTCCTCGAGGGGGAGAAGGTTCTTAGCTGGGTTTTGACCCTGTACCCCGACCCCCGGGGTCAAGGGGGCTAAAAAATGAGCCCCCCTGACCCCGGGGTCAGGGGGGTCGATTTTTTGGGCCGATTTTTGTGTACAGATATCAGGTAAGCCAGTTTAAATATTGGCCCGGGCAACGCCGGGTAACTCCAGCTATATATATAAAGGGCAATGTGTGTTTGTGTGTGTGTTTGTTTGTTCTCTATAGAAATCCTAACCGCCGGACCGATCTCGATGAAATTTGGCATGGGGGTAGTCCTCGAGGAGGAGAAGGTTCTTAGCTGGGTTTTGACCCCGTACCCCGACCCCCGGGGTCAGAAAGCCCAAAAATAGGCCCCCTAACCCCGGGGTCAGGGGGCCCATTTTTTGGGCCCATTTTTGTGTACAGATATCAGGTAAGCCAGTTTAAATATTGGCCCGGGCAACGCCGGGTAACTCATGCTAGTATATGTATAAATGGGTGACAGGAATAACGTCGAAAAATGAATTTCGTAATAGTGTCGAATGTTTTAGAAAGGCCTAATGTCGCAAAAAAAAAAAGGAATAGTGTCGCAAATGAATTTAATGAATAGTGTCGAAAATAAAAAAAAGGAATAGTGTCGCAAATAGTAATATCGGAATAGTGTCACAAATAGTAAAAACAGAATAGTGTCGCAAATAGTAAAAACGGAGTTGTAATCGGAGAGAATTAGCGAAAAATACGGTCAAACCCAGACAAAAATAGTAAAATGCTGGAATTTGGCAAAGAGAAAGTGTACAGTCTTTGGGTACGCGTAAAATAAAAAACCTAGTTGATTGCGCTACAGTAATATCCCTTTTGGGGCAATTCTAGGGACAAAAAAGAGTCTATTTTGACACCTCTAAAATCTTATAAACTTTATACGGTTGGATGGAAAATTTTATTATGATCAATATTTATATAAGAACTATGACTTATAAGCAATTAATTGAAAAATTATTCACGCTTAAAAGAGTAAAAGAAAAATTATTCACGTTTAAAAGAGTAAAATTCGATGTTTTTGCTGCGATAAACGTTTTGTCATGATGTCAAAATATTGTCAACATTTTTGTTATATATATATATATATATATATATATATATATATATATATATATATATATATATATATATATATATATATATATATATATATATATATATATATATATATAAATGAAAACATTTAACACGAATATATATAAAAAGATAACTTTGATTCCGTTTTTTTGTTTTCTACACTATTTCTTAAGGTGGTAGTTTAGTAATTAGAAACAAAAAAATCAAACAATTTTTACAAAAAAAAAAATGTTCTACAACGTTTAATATAACATCAATAAGCAAAAAAAATAAAAAAATTTTAACAATATTTTTCCGACTTAGTAATTGCTTAAGATTTTTCAAGAACCATTATATATTTTCTATTGAAATTTTGGCTGGTGATATTACATGTGGCATTGTGTCGTGGACCAAAAGATTTCAATATGGTCAAAAAAATAAAAAAATATTTGAATTTGTGTAAATTTATGCAATTTTGGGGGGGTAATTGATGAAAAAAAAATCATTAAAAATTACTGAACGAGAGAAGCAGTGCAAATTCTTTTAGTGTGTGTTGTAGATACTAATGTAGTGAGTATGTGTGCCAAATTTCAAGTCAATTTGATTATTGGTTTTTAAAAATATCCTCGTCGCCAGACCCAAAAACATGATTTTGAGAAAAACGCAATTTAAAAAAAAAAATTGATAAAAATAGTTCAAAAAATTCTCCACTTTTATACGTTACACCTTCCAGTTCTTCATTTTGGTAACAAAACCTTTCTTTATTGCTCTTAAATTTTTTCGTCGTGATTTTGCTTTAGTACTACATTGTTTTTCTGCTTTAATGATTCTTTTCTTGTCCTTACGTAAACAGAAATTTTGCGCATTTATACTAAACTCCATTCCAAGTTCATTAAACAACTTATTTAAAAACTGTTGCCCATCATTAAAATTTAGCACAGCTGACGCTACTCCTTTACTCAGGGCAATTCTTTCAATAAATACATCTTTTGGACATCTCTTTCATATCAACTGGTTTAAAGACTCATTGGGATTCTGCGTTTTTCCATGTAAACATTTTTCAAGAAGTTAATCGGAACCAAGGTCTATAAATATTGGTTTGACGACATCGCAGACAGCAGCAGGAATGCAAATATTTTCTTTATATGACATTTTTCCAGTCAGTTTGTCAGCCTGGATTTTGCACCAAAAATCTTTGATACGCAAGCAAATTTGATGACGCGTTTCATCATCACAACTTTCAGGACAGTGAAAAAGTACAGCTGCAACACTCTTTTTCATTCCATATAAATTCCCAACGTTCTGCTTTATTGCCTTGCCATAATAATTTTGCAGTGTATTTATAACATTTTCTGTTAGCCTACTCCTCCTAACTTTTTGCTACCACATAAAATTTCTTTATTTTGCTTTTTTAAATTTCTTAATTGAGTACCAACAAGTTTTTGTATATGTCCAATGCACTCTGCTTTTTTTATTTCAAAATCTCCATAAGGTTTTACAGAAACAACATTAACATATGAACTTTTACTTTATTTTTATTAAAATAAATGTTTGTTATGTATATATATGCATATATATGTTATGTATATATGCATTAGGGTGGAGTGATTTTCATACTTTTTTGGAAATTCAACTTTAGTAACCCGGGAGTAAGTTCAACGGGGTAAAATATGAGCTCATGAAAAATTTCAGCTATCCAAAATAAAAAATGGCAAGCTTAATCGACTTTGAAAAAATGCGAAAAAACGCAATTTTTCTTAATTTTCACGTTTTTCTTCAATTTATGAAATCAATTAATAAAAATAGCAAAACCATTCAAAAGTTTATTTTTTCAAATAAATTTATTCGTAATGAAATGGTTAAATAAATTAATAATAAATTATAAAAATTTTATTTAATATAATGGTATATAGGCAATATACTCATTAAAACATTTAATTTACTTTTAGCAAGTTTTTATACCTCATTTTAACGCATATCTATTAATATAAAATGCAATCAAGTTTTAAACAGCAAACTTAAAATTACTTAACTGTATATACAAAGTTTACTTATGTAAGTTATTTTTAGTTTTTTAAAGTACAATTAGTGGCAATAAAAATAGTCATGGATACCATCACCAAAATCCAAACATGTTTTTAAGTTGTTTTTTTAATTGTTCTTTACATTATAAACACTTTATATATATTATGAACACTTAAATTCATGAATATAAAATTTCAATTGCCAAAGGGACAGCATATGCGAAATATTTCTAAAATAAATATCTTGCAAATGTGAGTCGAACACTTTACCACTACCCTACTACTGCATTGGTGCTAAATCCTAAACACACTTTTATATTCCTCGCAATCAAAAAAGTAAAAGCAAGTACATTCATATAAAGATGTTTTATTAACATCAAATGCATAACAAAATTATTTATTAAAAAACCACAAAGTCGTTTTTAGTTTCAAAATGTGGTCAAATTTCCCTGGATTTCAGTTTGGTCAAAATATATTTATGACTAGCCTCTGTAACTAATTTGAAATCACGTTCTATGCTCTGCGCATGAGAAGGAAATTCAAGTAAGTTCGGAACTTCTTTAGTTGCAACTAGTGCATCGATTTGGTCATCCTTCAACTATATTGTTGATGCCGGTTCACTGCTTTTCTTAAAGTCAATTAATTCTGTCCAAGAAGTTGCTTGAAAGTTTATGTCAACATTAGCAATATTTGTAACTTTTGATAAGAAACCAAATGTATGCATACACTTGTACAATAAAACTCACAAGTCTTACATGCTCTAGACTTAATGCTTCAGTATGAGTATACAAAGCCATGATTCGAATTGCTAAAGTCAACCATCTTGCGTTGTTTAGTGGACGAATTTTTCTTCTAAAAAATATGGGATTAACAAATCCTTTAGAAATTCCAAGACAATATTCAAATAATAGTCTTTGATCGTGACTTAAATCATTAATTACTCTAATGGGAATATTTAGTATCTCCACTGGAGTATCAATTTTGGTAAACTTCACTTGTGGGTTAAGATGGAAATCTATAGAAACTTGCTTTCCAATAGGTCCTGAAAATTTATTTTATTTGGACACTTTGAACTGCCATCAACTATTTTGAATACTTTTCGAAATGGAAGTTCATTGTGATGCAAAGTACATCCGATAAGGTGTATTTTTTTTTCTAATTTCTTTTCTAAACATGCAACAACTCCAGTTTTGAAACCTGTGTTGACATTTGTATTATCAAGAAGAAGAGCTTGTACTGAATTTAAACTATCATACTCTTTCAGAACATTATATACAACTTTACTTTGAAGTAAACCAGTTGCACCATTTGATGGAAGATTTTTATGAGAGAGATATGAACCATTTTTAAAACTATTTTCATTAGTAAAAGTTAAATGATGTTCTTTTTCAGTAACTCTCAACAAGCGAGTTTCTCCATTTTCAATGACATCCTTAAACTGAAGAACATTTTTATCATCTTTACCATCAACACCCAAACACACCAAGTTACTTAAATTATTATCATGTTGATCACCATATCTTGACATTATTTTCTTCTTCTATCTATAAAACAACTCAAAGTAAAATATTTAGCAAAATAACATATTAAATGGTTTGTAAATAAGCATTTATATAAACTAATAAATAAAGAGATATATTTATATTTGTCTAACTTATATAATGAAATAGTTAGTACCTCTCAATTTTGCTTCGATCTACAACTTGATTCAAATCTCCATGTTTAATGATTCCATAATCTAGAAGTAGAGCATTCGCTAGTGCAGCTGCAGCACGAGATGAGACATCATGCCTACAAATAAGAAACTATGAAATAAATAAACAAAACTGAAAAAGCAAAGTATATTATCTATACGTGATCCCTTAACATTCTATATTCACCCTCTCCTCTCCTACTGGGGATGAACAATGAACTTATGATTTTTTTTTCATACTTTTAATATAGTATATTTAAGAAATTCTCATCTAAACTCAATATGTATGAAAATTTTATATACCCGACAGCCTCCATTGCAAATCTATCAAGTTTAATTAAATTATTTTG
Organism: Hydra vulgaris; assembly: GCF_038396675.1. NCBI lineage: Eukaryota > Metazoa > Cnidaria > Hydrozoa > Anthoathecata > Hydridae > Hydra > Hydra vulgaris. The sequence goes on along the minus strand of NC_088920.1, from coordinate 49,996,485 downwards.
AGAACTTTTTAATGGATTATATTCTTCCTCAGAATCATTTACCTGTAAAAATACTTAGTATTTAAAATATAAAAAAAAACAACCATATATTCCAAGCAGCACACTTTGTAGGGCCAACATTTAAAAAATGTTGAAATCGTTGAAACAAAGCTGTTTTAGCGTTGCCCCAGTGTGCTGTTTGCAATATATATATATATATATATATATATATATATATATATATATATATATATATATATATATATATATATATATATATAAATTAGATAAAACCCATTTAATTTTTTTCTTATATTCTATTATTATAGTCAGGAACCTTCCTGATAAACTTACAGATGGTGACACAATTTATTTAAGAAAAAAATTAGATAAGTGTTTTTACTAATTTACTATTGCTCTGTTCTTTAAGAACATTGAGTACTCATTTGTAGGTTATTATAACATATATATATATGTATATATATATATATATATATATATATATATATATATATATATATATATATATATATATATGTATATATATATATATATATATATATATATAAAAATATATATATATATATATATATATATATATATATACAAATATACATATATATGCTATCAAAACATCTGGATCAGATGCTGAAACTTCAGATATGTGACCAGAATCAATCAATGAGTTATGAGCATAAGGCATTTTAACATGATCTGTAAGCTCTACTTGACCTAACCTTTTCGGAGTAAATGTACCAGATTTTAAATTAGCCTTTCCTAGCTGATAAATACCTTTTGGACCAATCTTGTTTCTCTGGTCACAAATATATGCCCTGTCTTCAGAAGGGACCTTAAATTTAATTTTTTTAAATAATCAACTACTTCAGTTTAATTGAAGTGAAATCAAAGTATAATAAAAAATTCTTAGTACAATAATTGCAGATTAAAACAACAAATATTCTAATATATACAATAATATATAAAAAATTTAATCAAATACCTTTCTAGTTTTACAAAGACACAAGATGTGCTCTACTTGGCAATTGATGATGCTACACTTAACATCCCTGTCATTACATAAAACAGTCGCTAATTCACAAGTACATGATGATATATCAAAGAGTTTATCTAAAATCATATCTTGATACTCCTTACTTTTAGATTTACAACGTCCTCGGTTTATAGATTTTACTCTTTCAAAAAGATTTCTTAATTTTCTTAAGATTGAATTTCTCTGAAGAAGAGGTAGACGTGGGTTTACTTTATTCCACAAAGTACTAAGAGAATTTTCAACCTCTTCTAGTAGATTCTGTTTGGAAATATTTTGGTTATTGCTTTCAGTAAAATAAAAAAACTGAATTACTTGACGAAATGTTGGAAGATCAGCTGAAGGTATTTCTGATGGGAGGCCTCCGTATTTTAAACTATTTTCCAAACGAGTTTTCCTGGATTTGCTCTTAGGAATTTTTTCTATAAATTGTTTTGCTATTAATAAATTGTAATTTAAAAATCTAAAAACAACAAAACAATGCGCAATGCGCATGCCCACTTTGAAAAAAAAATCAAAAAATGGCGGTTTTCCTCGAAAATAGATCAAGTCTAAATAAATGTACATTTTTGTTACCCAGCCATTTTCCAGGCATTATTAGCAAGAACATGTTATACATTTTATTATTATTTTTTGATAATCTATTTACTCCAGGGTTACTATAGTTCTGATTCCAAAATCACTCCACCCTAATATGCATATGCATGTTATGTATATATATGCATATATATATGCATATATATATGCATATATATATATTTATATATATATATCTGTATATATATATATATATATATATATATATATATATATATATATATATATATATATATATATATATATATATATATCTGTATATATATATATATATATATATATATATATATATATATATATATATATATATATATATATATATATATATATATATATATATATAAATAATTCAAACTCTAATGTAAGTGCATTAGGCCCAGGGCCGATGCGAGTAGGTGTCACGTGGAGATGTGGTGGGGTGGGGTGGGGTTGTTTATCATAAAATTTTTTGCCGATTAAAAAAAAAAAAGGTCCCGTTTTTTAAAAATTGCCGACTGACTATTCTACATCAGCCGGTAAAGCTCCAGTTAAGCGGCCTAAAATAATTTTATTTTTTCGCTTGTTGCGCTCTCGTCAGAGGAGGCTTTTTAAACATTAAGAATATTAAGTGAAATAACAAAAGAAAAAAAACTGTTGCTCCATGCCAAACCCTTTGTCGATGAAGCAGCACTTCCTTGTAGCAGCAGGCTATGAGATGATCGAGGTATCAACACTCCCTTGTGGCGGCGGGCTATATTCGTTGATGGAGGGGGGTTACACCCCCTTCGCGCCGGCCGAGAGGTTAATGCAGGCGCGTGAGTTTGTTCATCATCAGAGAAACCGTAATCATAAGTCATAATTTTTGTTTTAATATGACGAATATAATAAAAATAAACTTTTCTTATATAATAATGCGCACTAGCTTTTATGTTGAACCCTCCCCCTCCTCACACTCCATACGCTTTAGTACGCTATTTGAAGACCACCATACTCTCCCTTATGAGCTTACGTCGGCCCCTTCTTTCAAACAAGAATATTTCATAAAAAATCACTGTGATTGGAGTCTGGAAGCAAAGTAAACAAAAAATTAGCCCTACATACCCCTATAGTGATGAGAATGAGTTAAAAAAATATTTTTTCTTTACTAACTGATAATAAATTTAAATTCATTGACAAGTTTTTCTTATGAACTTTGCGTTCAAAAGTTATGACCCTGTAAAATTTACAACCCCCTTACAACTTTCAAACACTGAATTTAGTATAACAATAAATTTTTTTTTTATTAATGCGTCAATTCAAAAATTTCGGGGCGTAGTGATAAGGCAAGTATTGTCTTCTTTTAGCCCCGGTCATGTAAATTTTATTTATATAAAAAGACATTGTATTCTTTTTTTAATGACAAAATAAATAAAATAAAAAAATCAATTCGGTTTTTGGCAAAACATTCTCATTTAGCATAAGCATGAATATACTTAAGTTTAATAAGTTTGAAGTTTTCCTAATACTTAACATGGCCGACAACACGGGTTTCGAAGTGGAATAGCACAATCGTCAATTGCTAAAAAAAGTCTTCTTTATCTAGAAGCTTCTAAAAAGAAAAAAAAAACTGTGATCAAGTTTATCGCAAACGATTAGATTAGATTAGATTGTATTTATTGGAACAAATAATACATGATCTAAAGGACACGTGGGTGTAAATTGACGGACACTAACAGCGTGCCCCAAAATAAATTATGTAACTGCGTACAACATTGAATAAATAATTTATATGCAATTAAATATGAAAAAACGATTGAAAAATGCCAATTTTAAACAACTTAAACTCAAAAAGGTGACAAAAATTTTTGTCATTTATTTTTCACGCCGTAAAATAATTCGTGTAACTTTGTCACCATACCAATATAGCATGGCGCATGCAGACGTTCTTCCTATCCTTGCAAGTAAGTTTTTTTAAAATGTTTTTTAGGTTATGTCTCATTGTATATCATTAATGTATTGATAAGCTAAAGTTTTCAAATAAAGTTGAAATTATTTTTTTTTAATCCCAATTACCCATTTAAGTTTTTACAGCATGTAAATAAAACAAGATCATAATAAAGTATTTAAATAAATTTTTCAAAATACTAATTTACTCTCAACAAGACTACAAGCAACCATTATTAAGTTGGGAGATACTAGAGAACTTAAATTAGAGTTAAAGAACAAGGGTTGACAGAAGACTTAAAAAGTTATAGGTTGTGTGAGTCAGAAAAAACAAGAAGGTTGAAGAGACAACCCAAGCATTGAAATGCGAGAAAAAAAAACTGTCAAATGAATATTTCAAGAGCATGTAGGAATAGATAAAGTGAAAGAATGCAACTTTAATAAATGAACTGTCAAGTGAAAATAAGTTTTGGTTGATGGAAATAAATAAGATAGTTCTAGGGTTGCCAGAGTTCTGGTTTTTACGGAGGAGAATACAGCGCCAAACCTTTAAAAATAAATTTTTTTACTGTGTTCTCCTTCTTAAAAACCCGACATCTGGCAGCCCTAGATAGCTCCTTTAAACGTGACCATGATAGTATATTTATAATGATGGGAGTTGCTATTCATTAATAAAAGAATGTATACAATGTTGCAATAGTTGCTTGCAGTAAATAGCTGAGTTTTAATAATATAAGTCATTACCAGTTGTTTTTTTTTACTAGCAATCTGCTCAATATGAATTAACTCTTGTCATCAATCTTACTAATCGAATTTTACTAATTTTGAAAAAATTAGTAAATTCGAAATATCAAACATTCTCTTTTGTTTGTTTATAGCATAATATAGGTTTCTTCATATTTCTCAATATTCCACAAATTATTTTGTGGCTAAAATTGAACATGCAACAAATTTTTGACAAATCGAAAGTTTTTAAGATTTGTTTAAGGTCAATGGTTTTTAAAGATTACACTTAAAGTTTCTATTCCTATCTGATATATATTTTCTAATTTCTAAAGTATGCTTTACACTGACATTTCTTTAATTTTAAAATAGTTTTTTTGTTGATAACCAGTAAAAATTAATAAATAGGAGGGGGAGGGTCTTAATAAGCTTTGGTTGGGTTGGAAAAATATTAAAAAAAGTAAAATTCCCCTCCTGTGTGTTAGGCATGTGAGAATATTGAACTATCTAAGGAAGTATGGAAGTTAAAAATAAGAACCCAATGATTAAATAGAAAATTGCAAAGCATTATAAATCTACAACTAAATGATGCAATTTATTCCTTAATGAAAAATATCTAGTAATAACTTGGAAAAATTAAAATTTGTTTAATTAAAGAAACAAAATTATTTTTAGGTACAGGTGTAAAAGGAAATTTTCACAATTTATTATTGAAGACAATGTTGTCAGACTTTTTTTTGGTATTCTTGTAATTACTCTTTGTTTCTTTATTTGTGGCAAAAAATTTATTTTTTTGTTTATTATGTTATCTATTATAAAAAAAAATTGTTTTTTTATAATAGATAACATAATAAACAATTTTGAATATACTTGTTGCTTTTTTTGAACAAAAACATTAAAGCTTAAAGCCCTTCCTGTCATTAAGGATAACAACACACTCTTTTAACTGTTTCAACATTTGCATAAATATAATACTTTTTTGTATTTATAGTATTATGAAATGTTTATATATAAAAAATTTTAAAATACATTCTAGTTTTTTTTAAAGCCTTAATTTCCAAAACTCTAATTTTTAACTAGTCATCCTTGAATAAATAAATTCTTGACCTGCAAGAATTTATATTGAAAGCTTATACATGTTTTTTACATATGCATCTGATTACTTCATTCTAATAACAACAGGTATTTCATTCTTTTAATAACAAATACTTTGTTCTGATAATAACATTCTTATAAGCTTCTAACTACTGTCACAGACTATTACTTTCTCAGATTACTTTTGTGATTTTCATATAGTTTTTATTTAATGCAGTAAAAGCTTTGTGAAATAATGTACACAATTCTTATCTGCAGTTACAGGCCTTGTTATGAGATTAACATATTTACATCGTTAAAAGTTAAATTACGTCAGTTGTGTATTTTAAAGTACCGCATTGTAATTAAATTTAATTTGAAACTACATAAAAAATCTTTATCTTTATAAAATATTTATAAAATGTCTTTAATTTGAACAATACTCTGTGTAGTTAAGGTAATTTATAAATTATTCAAATTCTTTTATTTGGAATTAGCATGGTTTTATCAGCGTGTTAAGTTCAAACAAGAGCTTTAAATGGTATAATTTTTTTGCTTCAGGTTTTTTTTAATATTTAAAGAAAATTTTCTTTTTTTATATATAATTTTCAAAACCTTTTTACTACCCATAATAGTGAATCTAAAGAACACCATTATGGAGTCTTTAGATCAATTCCGCTTATCGGGGCTAACATGAATTTAGTTAAAATCTTTTGAAAAAGTTCCTTAATTTACTATTGATCCTAGTTCTAATCGGTTCTGACGTATATTAACTATATATAGTTGTCAAAACACATTATTTCTATCAATTTTCACAAAAAATACTAGAATTCCGACCAAGAAAGAGCTTATAATTAAAAAAAATTGCCAATAAACAATCAGATCATATTGTTAAACTATAATGTTCATTTTACCTAAAAAGCGTATTTATTTAAAATCATATTCAAATTTGAACAAGCAATTGGGATTTTAAGAAGATTTAAAAAAAAAATCTTCGGTCTGGGTTTTTTCCCTACAAACATTTATATTTTATGATACCGCAAAATTTATCATTTTGATTTTTTTCGTCTTTTCAAAATTCAGAGGCCTGATCATTTAACAAAAATATGTTGTAGTCAACAAAATATCATACAGATTATAATATTTTAAAATTGTCTTAACTACACAGAGTATGGTCATAAAAAAGGTTATCAATAAAATTTAAATATGTCGTTTAAAAAAAAAAAAAATTTCCTTATTTTAAAAAACTTATACTTATTTAAACTTATACTATTTGAGCCGTGCATTTCAGAAACACCTTAAGTCAATTTTGGACAAAAATAATGGAGCTTAGAATCATGTTATATGAGAGTAGATACATGTTACATTTTTGTCTGACCTTTTAGTCAACACTTTATAAGGTGTTGATTGAAAGGTCTGACTTTTCAAAAAAACATCTATCTACCATCAGATAACATGATATTGTGCTTGACTCATTTTTGTCTAAAAATTACTTATGGTGTTTCTAAAATGACCTGTTCATTTATTTTTTTAAACATTCAACTTTTGTTTGCTTTCTCAAAATTTAGTTGTTTTTTTTTTAATGAGGGGGCAATTGTTTATGGTTACATTTCTTAACAGCCAAAATAAAAATAAAAAAGCTATCAAAATTTTTTTTTTTACGTTTTGGCTTTAATAAAATTTTCGCATACTACTCATAAACTAGTTAATCACTTTTTACCGACGTTCATTCTATGATCAATCTAAAAAATTAATGACTAAGAAATTTTTTTTGTTAAAAAGCAATTTCAAAGTTTAAAAAATCATTTTTTCATAAATTTGTTATATAAAGTTTACTAAAAAGTTCTCTAAAATACTTTTAATAAATCTAATAATTTTGCCTACAGGCCTGATTATGGTTTATCCGGCAATGCATTTATAAACAGTTATAAAGTGCATTAAGCATTTTTGTATATTAGCACTTTCGTAACAGGGGCAAAAAAACATTATTGATTTGAAACTATAATTAAACAAAATAGTTGAATGTAAAACAAACATTTTAAAGTGACTTGAATTAAATTATTTTATTTTTTTAATGATTTGAAGGACTTTAATGACACATATTTTAGTTTTTTAACTCAGAGCCAGGGCCATCTGACTTTTAAATAAATTAACAAGTTACTGATAATAATTTTTAAAGTATCAATAAAATTTCAATATGATTTTTTTAATTTATATCACAAAATTATATAAGTAAGCATTATTTATAATAAATGTTATTTAAAAAAAAAAAAATTTTTGATTTTATTATTGACTTTTTTAGACAACGATAATCTCTTTAATGAAATTTGTACATAAATCATTAAAAATGATACACTCAAAAGGATAAAAAAATTTGTTGAAAAAAAGTAAAAAATGTTTTTGAAAGTTGTTACAATTAAATTATTTTGATCTCTACTAAGTTTTTTTATTATTAAAACACTTTTTAAAATCACTTTTTTATATAAAGTATTAATGAGTATTACATATAGTTTTTTTATTTATATATAATTTTGTATTTTTGATGATAAATGTTAATCATTAAAAAAAAGAAAAAGAAAAAAAGAAAATGAAAAATGTAAAATCATTTTATGTTAAACCATTTCAAACCTTAAAATGGATTAACAAAAAATTAACCCTCTGTCAGGTGCAACTGATCTAACAGACACAGGCTTCATTTATTTGTTATTTTTTTCTTTTTCGGGAATTTTTTTTTGAAAATAGAAAAAAAAATTTTTGGACCTGGGCCTACATTGCAATTTTTTGCAAAGCCTCATTTACCATAGGTATGAACATACTTAAGTTTGGAGTTAACACAACATCTGAAAGTATTATATCTGTAACATCAAAAAATCCTGTGTGCCTTTTTATTTTATGGGTAAAGATAAAAATACAAAGTGGTTTAATAAACCAATAAAAAAAAGTCAACATTGAAAGTCACTGGACATTGGTCTTCCAGGAGTCATTAGAAATGCAAAAATGCCAAAACTCCATTCGAATGATGAAATAGTTTTTTTCATATTCTGAATTGATTGTCAATTACACAAATCTATATATTTGCCTCCCTAAAAGATATTAAATCCTCTGACATATTTGAGGTAAAAGCATTCATTAAACTATTGTATTTAGCAGGAGTATATTGAGCAAATCAAATGAGCTCAGATTTTTCATGCATCATTTTTCAATGCATTGAAAAGTTCAGTCTTGTTATGAGCCTTAAATGGTTCAAGGCACTCTATTGTTGTTTTTGATTTGATGATCTAAAAACTGGAAACCAAAGAAAAGAATACAACCCCCTCAGGTCGAATAATTTTTATAACATTTATGGGTAATAGTCAGAAAAGTTTCAGTCCCCGGGAAAATCTCACTATTGGTAAAATGCTCCTGGGATCAGTGCTCTATTGTCATTTTTTATACAATGCTTAATGTTGCTGGTATTAACTTACCCGTGATTTACATTGAGAATAAAATTGAAAAAAATGAAGAAGATTATTTCTAAGAGAGTTGTTTCATAAATTGATAGTGAAACCCTTGCAGAGAAGAAGCATGAATACCATTGAAATACTTTATGATCTATATATTTGGATACAAAGATTCCGTCTAAAAGTTAATCAAGAAAAATGTACTTGACAAACAGGTGTAAAAAGGTCTTAATACAAATGTCAAAAATGCAGCCAATCTCTTTATATAGTTATCAAGTTTTAGTCTGTCAACCATGCTTTTCTTTATGCAAATGTGTCACTTTAAGTGAACATGAAATAACTAATTTAGATTAAATATGATTTAAGTAACATTAATGTGACTTACAAATCAAATATTTTGAAAAATGTTGATGTTTTATATTGATGTATATGGTTATGAAGCTAGATTATTTTTTTTGTTTTATTGCTAATATATATGAACAAGATTAACTCAAGTATGACTATTTTTATGTTTATATATTTTATTATATACCTGATTTTGAAGAGTCATTTCTTTTTATAACAATGTGGTTGGGTCGTTATGAGTTTTAACAAAGTACACACTAAAAGTTGCACCAAAATGTCAACTATACAAAAAAATTTTTAGTTTTTTTCTCCAAATTTAAAAAGGCAAATAAAAGTTTTATTGTATTTTTAAATAATAAAGAAAGTTTGCATCAGTCTATTCAAGTACCTAAATGTGGTGAGAAATGTTTATTTAGGTGAAGTTTTATATACTCTAAATATTATATATAGAGCATATAAGTAATTTGCTATGAGACAAGGTTTATATGATCGTTTAAATACAAGTTGCCAAGTATTGTGTTGACTACAAGTACTCGATTCTTTTAATTGCTGAAGCTTTACTAAAGAGGTGCTTTGTTTGGTCATGCAGTAAAACTACCCTGAAAAGTTAGTTACATCAATTTTATCATTTATGATTAAATGTCATTTTGGAGATTTAAAATTTATATGTAGAGCTCAACCTGTTGCAAATTTTTCTGTTTGAACAAAAATTTAGTTTGCACAATCTTAATAAGCAGGTTTGTGGAGCCGAAAGTTTTTTTACTTGGCTGCGCTCTGTCTTTTAAGAAATACCTGGCACGGCTGCGGCTCCTGGACTTTATGAACAAAAATAGCAATTTTTGGTATATATTATATTTGACCAATTTTTCTTGAATTCTTTTTATGTCCTGAGCTCACTGGGTAGTATAACTTTTAAAAATATAAATAACCTTTGATCATTAAATGGTGCATCAAATATTTAACAATATAAAAATATAATATAAAACAATATATGTAATACTGTAAGAATATATAATCTACTTGGTGTTGTTTTTTTTTTTTTTTAAAAAAAAAAAGCATATTAAGAAATGCTATTAAAGGTGTATTTTGCTGAATACAAAAACGTTAATTTATACATTTTTATTACGTTTTGGCAAGACTGTAACTGTTAATAAAGCTAATAAAAATAGAAATTCAATAAATAACTCATTCAACAAGTTAGTTAAACAATGAATGAATAATATTTGTCTACTGTTAAAAAAACATACATTAATATTTCTTTAAAAAAATACGAGAGTCGAGGGCCGTTTAATTTTTGTGGCACCATCTCCACCAAAAAATAATTTTATTAATAGGTAAATACCTATTAATAAAACTATTTTAAATACCTATTAGTTCAAATGCCTATTAATTAAAGGATGAGTAATAATAAATTCATTTTTTTCTTGAGATTTTGTTCTTGACTTTTTTGCATAAATATTTTGTTATTTAAAGTAATACATCAGAAATTCAACATTACGAAAAATAAACATTATTTGTCTAGTCAATGTAGGGGTTTCTTGATTTATTCAGGATTTTTTTAATTTATTATCTAAAAATTACTGTCTCTTTGTTTTTACTTTTGAAAATATTATTTTAATTTTTAGCAAGAAGCTCACAAGGTGTAACACTAATTCAAGGGAAAAATGGGTTTACTGAAAATGTTGTTTGCATGGAGTAAGTTATTATGTTTAAAACTGCATTAAAGTTTATTAGTGAGTTTAGAGAATGTTTTTCAAACTGTATTACCATATATAACCAAGAAACAGAAAACATGAAATAGAAGAATTAAAAAAAAGATTTTTATCCAATCTTTTTTTCCCAAAACATTTTCAAAGTTATTTGATTTAAAATGTACTCCTGTACTGTATGAATCTCAGAGTGCTACTCTTGGATTTATGGAGCATTTAATAATTCCTATCCTTGGTTATAATACAAAACAAAATTAATAGTAAATTGTTATTAATGCATTAAAAGTTTGGAATCATTATAAAAACATTAAACATAAGATTAACAATATTATGATTTTATTTAAGTTTACTAAAAATAGTTTACCTTAAACTTTATTTATAAACATATTTTTTTATCCAAATACAATGTGTGTTTTGACTTGGTTGTCTTTTTAAAGAGAAGTATAAAGAATAAAAAAAAAAAATAAAACTCAATATCTGGCAAGTATAAAGTAAAATCAGAAAAAGATTGTTTTTTTTAATAGCATTTTAAAAAATTTGCTTTAAGTTTTCTGTTTTGTCAGTTTTCATGTATTTTTTTCTAGAGATTTGACATCTCATGCAAGAAATCTAGTGTTTAGTTGTGATGGTAAATACCAAGCATATTGTGATGGAGTAAAGTATTTTGAACATTTTTTTTTCATGTTTTTTTTTTATACTATTGTACATTTTTTTTATTTGTTTATTTTATAATGGTTTTTTTTAGTTTAAAAGTGATTAGCATGGATAATGGAGAAATCGTATTTAGCGTTCCAAAGCAAAAAACTACAGAAATTGTTTTTTCACCTAATAATACATACATTGCTTGTTGGGAGCCATTTTATACTTCACCAAAAAATCCTGATGGAAGTCCCAACTACGATATATACAATATCAAGACTGGTGCATTGATGCGAAGTGTTATCTATAAAAATCAATCAGGGTGGTGTGTATTATATTCATATTTATTTATACCATAAGAAAATTTATTAGCTGTAAGTAAATGTTAGCGCCTGTACTGTTTAAAGATGCCTTTCAACAGACTGTAATCATGCTGTGATGCATTAAAGTCATTTCTTTCTCAAAAAAAATATTTGTGATCGCCCCAAATTTTTTAAAGAACACAGAAAGGACCATTAAAATGTGGGAACATGTCACGTTCTCATATAAAGCGCAAGTTAAGCAGTTTACAGCATGCAATGTTGATGTTTTCATAATTATTGCTTCAATCCTATATATGTTTTACCTTCTGTTAAGCAATATATGACTATAGTCTATAGTCGTGTAGACATAATACAGAATTAATACAGCTGAAATATAACCATCAGCAATAAATATTATCGTATAGACTATATATTATATATTATATTTAGTGTATATATATATATTATATATATTTTATATATATATATATATATATAGTATATATACATATAGTATATATATGCATATAGACTATATATATAGTCTATATGCATATATATAATATAGTCTATATGATTATATTTGAATATAGACTATATATAAATATAATCAGACTATATATTAAATGATTTATTTAGTATATATGTGTTATATACAGAGTTGTAAGTCCTTGGCCTTGGCCCTGCCTTAAGGCCAAAAATTAAGGCTATGGCCTTGGTCTTGGCCTTGAAACTGTTGGCCTTGGCCTCGATTGTTTTGGCCTTAAAAAATTATACATATTTTTTCTTATTGATTTTGTTGAATGCTGCGCATAACCTTGGTCTATTTTTACAAAACATGGTTTTATTGTTACTACACTTGCTACTTACAGGTCTGTTAATAATTAGCCTTAATGTAAGGCAAAAATTAGAATCTTTGGTCTTGAAAATGTTTGTGTAAGCCTTGGCCTTGAAACTCCTAATCTTGGGCTTGACCTCAAAACTCATGGCCTTGTCCTTGTCCTTGAGCTTGTAACTTTTGGCCTTGGTCTTGTTCTTGGCCTTGTAACGTGCAGCCTCAGCCTTGGCCTTGAAACTTTTGGCCTTGTTAACAACTCTGATTATATATAGTGTATATTTAGTGAATATTATACTAAATATAATCATATAGACATATAGTCGTAAATATAATCATATAGCGGGTGATGCGGAAGTTATCGGACAAATCCTAATTTCATTATTTGAGCATAATAATTAATTTTTGTGGTTTTATGCGTAGACATAAACGTTCTATAAAATATAAACTTTATTATTTGAAACACAATTATTTAAAATGAGGTTAAATGCAGCTGAACGAGAATCTTTTCGAAAGCGACTAAAAATGTTTTTTGTAAATAAACCTATTATAAAAAAAAAAAAAATCGTAAATCATTTTGAAAAGGAAGGATTTGCTCGAAGTACAATATATGATAACCTAAAAAGACTTGAAACTGTTCAATCATTTTCTGATAGAAAACACCCTGGTTGTCCGACATCCTGGACTAGAGATAAGAAAGCCGAATTAACGAGACTTGTCAACAATCAAAAAGGGGTCAGTCAGAGAAAAATAGGTATTAAATTCGGTGTAAATCAATCGGCAATTGGTCGTCAGTTAAAAAAAAATGAATATTAAATATAGAAAACGTGAAAAGACTCCAAAATACACTATAGAACAACAAATAAAGGCAAAGAAAAGAAGCAGGAAACTAGTTAACCAACTCTATAACACAAAATCGCTTCTAGTCATCGATGACGAAAAATACTTTTGTTTTGCAGGAGACAACATGCCCGGAAATTCTGGATACTACACAAACAACAAAAAGACATGCCCAGAAAGTGTTTGTTTTATAGGAAAAAAGAAATTTCCAAAAAAATTATTAATGTGGATAGCCATATCTGACCGTGGTATGTCCGAGCCATTGTTTTGCATTTCCAAGGCTGTAGCGAGCAATTCATCAATCTATATTAATGAATGTTTAGAAAAACAACCTCTTCCATTTATTCACAAGTATCATGGAGACTTTAACTATTTATTTTGGCCAGATTTAGCAAGTTCTCATTATTTAAAATCTAAATTGGATGGACCAATATGTCTCTTACGTTGATAAAGAATCCAATCCCCCAAATGTGCCTCAAGCACGACCAATTGAAAATTTTTGGGGACATTTGGCACAGAAGGTTTACGAGGGAGATTGGCAAGCTTCAACAGAGCAAGTTTTTATTGATCGCATTAAACTAAAATTACAAGAAATTGATTTAAACTTTTTACAGTTGCATATGAAAAGCGTCAGAGCAAAATTGAGATCAATTGCAGATGGTGGTGTTTTTTCATATAAAAATAATATATTTTTATTAAAAGATAAATGCTTTATTTAAAAAAAATATAATAGTAGTTTGTTTTTTTATTTATAAATAAGTTATTGATGTTTTTATTTGTCCGATAACTTCCGCATCACCCGTTAGACATATAGTCGACATATAGTTGTATAAACAACTTAATCAGTTACCTAACGCTAACTAATATTTTTTGAGAATATCAATTGAAACATGGGCTTAAATATAAGATGGCTGACATTGTAAATAATAGGGTTTAGATGCACAGATTAACATAGGAATAAGCATCCAGTTGTAAAAAAAATGTTTCATTTCATCTATGTCATATTCAAATAAGAAATTGCTTTATGCGGCCATGGAATTAGGGTTGGCATTCGGCAATGCCAACGTAATTGCCAACCTTAAAGTGTTTGAGGTTTGCAAAAAATTGCTGACCTCATTTTTATGTTTTATGGTAAGACTTTTGTATCAAATTTTTTATGCCGACCTATATAAGATTGAGATTCTTAATTCCAAGGGTTGCTTATGGAAACCTGTTTAAAGCACACACAGTGTAGAACCATGGATTTCAAGAATTAAAATAAAATTAAAATAGGTAATACAATGCTTTGTTTATTATTTTACCAGGGCACCATCTTGGACTTCTGATGAAAAGCTTAATGGTCGTTGTGTAAACAATGAAGTACAGTTTTTTAGTGGAGATGATTTTTGTAAGTTAAGCATTTAGTGTTTTTTTAAACTTTTTACTTTGAAAAACTAAAAACATAAAAATTCATTTATCTTTTTATATATTATTAATATATTTTATGTTTCATTGTTCATTCAATACATTCATTATCTGTTTATATATTGTCGTACAAAAATATGCTTAATGCAGTAATGGAAGTCATCCAGCTTCTGTCAATTATGTTTAAGTTTAAATCATGAATAAAGAGATTGTTGAGATTTTAAACTAATCAATTTAACTTTTATATTTAAATATTTTTGGAATAATTATTTATTAAATATTTTGGAGCATTAAGTAAAAGCGAACTTTGTTTGTATTAGAAATGTTTATGTTATTAAATTTTTAATTAATTTTTTACTATTCTTATTATTTTTCACTTCTTATTCACAATTATTACAAAATACTATTTAATTAGTATGAATAAACTCTTGATCTGGATAATTCTTCTAAATAATGATAATTAGAAAAAAAATTACCAGGATTTCTGTTAGATCAGGATCATAATCAGGGTCTGGATTACTGGATACTAGGTTACTTGTTACCAGTACCAGGATCATTATGATCCTGGTACTGGTAATATGTAATCTATTATAACCTGCTCCTATGTCCTGCTGCCTTATAGGATTTGCTTTTACAGGCAAAAGTTAGGACAATTGGTTGAGTAAAGGCTAGAGATGTTTTCTCAATAAACTCATATTGGGTAGGTGTTAACTACATCTAGCTACTGTCTTGTAGAAAGCCTCCTAGGCAAAGACTTTAGGGGTTAACAGAAAATTTCTGTTGACCAACTTAGCATCCTGTTTTTCATCTATTAGGCTGGCATAGATGTAAACTTGCCTAGGGTTATGAATGCTGGATCTTCTTGACTCTAGTCATAAGTTTTTGGTTGAACCTCCCTTTAATGGCTATGAAACTCTTTCTGTTTTCTGCTAATGAAGGTAAAGCTCTAAAACTCAGTTAAATGCTTCCGAGGCCAGCTGGTAGTAAGGTTTCCTGAATGCAGTTTAAAGTTTCCAGAATGCAGCTCTCAGAGAAGCTGATTCATCAACTGCTGTAAAATACCAAAATATTAATAGGGAAATGTTGCACATGTAAAGTGTCCCAGTTATTGCTTTTGGTGTGCATTGTCAAAGCCACATAAAGAGCCCTGTTGGCTTTGTAATGTATCTGAGGTAACTGTATATTTTATTTATAGGAATGTAATACACTATCTTTGATTGAGTTATCAAATAAACTGAAAACATGACTATAGTAACTAAAATAATAAACTTATAAAATTAGCATCTGCTAAGGATTGTTGTGCTCTTTATTGTGCTTGCCATTTTCTTAACCCTGATTTTTTTCTATACCTCTGTAAATCTCATGTATGTATGGAGTACTGTGGTTACATTTGGATTAGTTCTTTTAGTGATGCCGTTTCTCTTCTAGAAAAGGTCCCAATATGTTAAAGTATTAGGACTTGCTTTAGGTGACAATCGTGTTATAATCAAATAAAATGTGATATTAATCTCAAGCTGCTTAGCTGAAAATATGGAAAAGAAGAAACTTTACTGACATGTTGATGATAATATAGTTTTTTTTGTACAAATCATGAGCTATAATTTCTTGTTCCTTCAATTAAAACTCAATCTTGCATGACTTTGCATTCTTTCACTATCTTTTCCTTCAGGCTCTAAAACTTCATCTAGTTCTTTTACTTGCACTTAAAACACTTTGAAAAATACTTTAGAATTCTTGCTTGTCTTCATGTATTTCTGACTTATTCAATTATCAGTTTTTTAAGTCTTCTATCAACCACTTTCTTGCTTTTTACTTTAACTCTTTGTTTTCTGTTAACTCCCAACTTTAGTAGTGGTTGCTTGTAGCCTTGTTGGAAGTTTTTATGGAAGAATTTATGAAAACAAATTTATTTATTTATGAATATAAAGTTTTGAGAAAAAGCTTCACTCCATAAATTACTATTTGAACAAGCTTTTTGGTACATCAATGTTGCATAAATGTTTTTGTTGTTTGTTTGATTTTTACGAGATACAACTATACTCTTTAAACACAATCAGAGGACTTCAAATGGATTCTTTTTAATTTTTTTTTTAATTTTTAACTTTTTATATTAGTTTTTATTTTTCAAATAAATCCTGTGGGAATGGAATATCTATTGTTAAAATAATAAATTTTCAGGTTCATAATAAATATTATGAATATAATATGTAAATTATATTTATAATATTAGAATGAAAATTAAATTTATAATATATTATTAGAATTTTTTTTGATATTTCAAGACCTAATATATTTTCCTTTTATTTTATACCTAATATTTAAAATTATGTTGATTATTAATTATATCTAATAATTAAAAAATTTATGTTTATTCATAAAGTTATTTATAAAATAGAAAAAATATGTATCAATATTGAACTTTGTATATTTGTAATTGAATACCCCATTCTAGTTGCAAATTTCTTTTTAAAACAGTTTCTTATACTGAATTTAAACCAAATTGTTGTAAAAACAACTTATTATAATAACTAATATGTAATAATATTATTAATATATAGCTATACAATATAAAAATAACTGTATAGAATATTAAATGAAATATACTTATATAATATATCTATCTTAATAGTTTTTTTTAATAAATATCTGTTGTCAGGTCAGAAACCAAATTGTCCTTTTTCTGAAATCCTTGTTTTTCCAGAGTTCTTATTTTCTGATCCAATTAAGTCTTAAAAATTTTAAATTGTTTTGCATCTTTTTATCTTCATTTAGGCTCCTGGTTTCTTTTGTGCATATTTCTAAATTTTTATATATTCAAATAGAGTATTTTTTTTAAGGGATCTTTAAGTGTATTCATATATAAGATAAGTCAAACTTTCCAAAACAAATTATTTATTGAGATATTACCAAAAAACTTCCTCATTTTTAGCACAATTTTCTTTGTTGTGAAGGTAAGTTCCGGTTCTATGATTATTATTATTTAAATCTAAATTTATTAAAGCGTTTTTGAAGTTAAAATTTCACGTCTATATAAAAGAGTCTTTTAAACAAATTAAATTAACTTGATTTATTTAGTTTTTTATATCTAATATATATATATATACTAGCTGAGATAGGGCCTGTAAAAATACGGGTCTTTGTAAGTCTATTTCAAACCAAACTTTTTAATACTTTTTCTTTATATATCCTAGCTTTCCGCATCCCTAAAATACGGGTCTTTACCAAACCTACCATTTCTATGCACATCTATTTCACACTGTTATTTCTATCCCTATTTCTTATTTACTTCAATATTTTTTAGCAAAATAATTTTGTTCTGAAAAAGACTTAAAGAGCAAAAATAATTAACATGCGCACCTTTTCCGCATACGTAGAGCTTATAAGAGACTTATAAATAGGCTTGTTTTTCTGCTAAATGCATTTCATTCATTGCTCAATGGTTAAGTGCGCTGTCATCAGTGTTGTTTTGGAGGGTTAAGACCTCCTCTTAGCGTAATAAATTTTGAAATTTTTTCAATCTTGCTTATATATTTATAGCAAAAAAATAATATAGCAAAAAAGATTTCTAAAATTTAAAATAAAAATTTAAAGTTTTCTCATTTTATAGATATATTATACGCAATTATTCCATATAATGCCTGCAAACTCAACATATACTAAAGACGTTTATACTTACAGACGTTTGTACGTAGCGCTATACAAATGGAACTAAGAAAATCTTAGACCACTAAAACATAGTCATAAAAAGTTCATTCTTATGATTATGATTAAAAACTAAAGAATAATATTAAACGCTAATGTAAAAGTTAAGCCAAAAAGATTTTGCGCATTGGTTTGTGACAAAATATGCATCAAGTTTTCTTTTGCATTAATCTTTTTTTTGCATTAATTTTAATTATGCTCATCAGCATTTCTGATGAGTCTTTATTGATGAAACACAGTGTCAAATGAAAAAAATTTTGTTAAGTGGTTTTCTACTAATTTATAATTACTCTGTTCTTTTAAAAACTTGAGCACTCTATTTTATAGAATACATTTTAAAGTTGTTTAATTATATATATATACACACACACACAGGTATATATATATATATATATATATACAGGGATGTACACTCAGACTTTTGGTTGGTCGCCATTGAGGCGACTGAAAGTAACCAGTTTTGAGTTGCCCGCTGCTTTTTTTTTTTTTTAATTCTAGTCATTTTTCATTATAGGTCTAAGTGCAGAATAAAATAATTTGCATAAATAAAAGCAATATTGTAAACTATTGACAACATTCACTTTCCTACTTTCAGATAAAGCACATGCCAATATATATATGCTAGGTTTTTCATTTGAATTGAGCACTTATTAAAAAAAAGAAAATAGGCGCTCATTTTTACAGCAACAAATTATTAACAAATATAAAAAAACAATTTGCAAATACTTTAAAAGCCTTTGCTTTCTGTGTGTTTTAATTATTAAACTCCTATTTGTTAAAGTGGCCTGAAAACTTAAAAAAAAACCCTGAAAAATTGATGTTTTGAAAGTATTTTAAAGTATCGCTTTGTAGTTAAGTTTATTTTAAACTGCATTAAGAATTATTTAAACTAATTTAATAACTTTTAATAAAATTTAAATTGGGTATTTGAATAAGATTATATTTCCTTATAATTTATTTCTTAAAGTAATCTTATACTTAACATAATTTTTTTGTTTATCACAACTTATTTATTTATTTTAATTTTTATGCATTTAATGTAGCAATTTTAATAAAGATTATCAGGGATTATTTTTTTCCGGATATTTCTGGATTTCCGAATATTTTTCTCAACTTTTAGTTTTTCCGGATAACCATAACGTTTTACATACATTCAAGTTTAGGTATATATTTTTGCAATATATTTCTTTTTTAGGCTTTTTCACTTATCACTCACACAAAACTAATAAAAGTTTGAAAAAAAATTAGAAACAACTCAGCTAAAAGCAAAATTAAAAGCAAAATATATTCCAGATTTTTTCCGGTTATTTTACCCAAACAATTTTCCGGATTTTTAAAATATGGTCTGGATGATCTATGGATTATAAACAATTTATAGACAGTACCAATAAGATATTTGTAAACGTAATTTATGCTCATAAATGTATTACGTCAAAAGAACTTTACGCAATATTGAAATAATAAGAAACAAAAAATTTTAGATACATTTCTGAAAAAAATTCTCTTAAACAAAAGCACTTCTCCCTTTCAACAAGAAAAAAAAGTTTTTAATTTTGTTTCGCGTTTCTATGATGAAGAGACTTATGTTTTACGTAGTGAATTAGTTAGCAGGTGATTAGAAAAAAAACTTCTTAAATAAATATTGCAAAGCTATTTTATATTTATTTGAAAGTAAACTTTACATTTAAAATTTTACTATTTAACATTTTACTATTTTATATTTCTTCAAAACTGAATTTGAATTTTTAAAATCATATTAAATTTCAAATCTTTTATAATTTTATTTTTATAAAACCATTTGTTTCTATAAAATACTCTCAGTTTTGATTAAATGCCTTTTTTTACATAGGTGCAAAGTTCTGTACTTTTTTGGAAAAAAACAAAATGAAAATTTTGTTTTATTCCAAAAACAGAGACTATTTTTTGGTAGTCCTAACATATCTGTTGATAAAATTGTTTATCTATAAATGTTTTGTTTCATTTTTTTACTTTCACAAGTTCAAGAGGCTCATACATTCAAGGATTCATTTTTTTAAACTGTTGTCACAACCCACTTTCAAGGAGGTTACTCATTTTTTTAAACTCTTGTCACAAATCGCTTTCAACCCATTAACTCTGAAACACTAGCCTTGATGAACAAGGATGCTTTTCATAAAGAAGCAAAT
Source organism: Hydra vulgaris (assembly GCF_038396675.1). Taxonomy (NCBI): domain Eukaryota; kingdom Metazoa; phylum Cnidaria; class Hydrozoa; order Anthoathecata; family Hydridae; genus Hydra; species Hydra vulgaris. The sequence goes on along the minus strand of NC_088920.1, from coordinate 49,975,781 downwards.
TGATACATAGATACTACCTGGAACGAGTTAGGAATTGAGCTAGGAACTTCTTGCTTATGAACTGAGCACTCTAACACCAGTACACCATTTTTCTACATTATTCCACATACAATCTTCATTCAGCTTACAAGTTTTATTAATGATAATAATAATAGTAAAAGTTAGATATAAAAATTTATAATTTCAGTTGGTTTTATATTTGAAATCAGTTAATAGTTATAAGAAATTAAAAATTGAAAAAAAGATTTTAAAAAATTTACAAAGAGTTTTTTTTCAAATCTCTCACTTTATTCCTTTATTAAAATATTGGCTTATACCAACTTTTTAAATTTATAAAGATATAAATGAAAATAAATTTAGAAACGGATAAACAGTAAAGCAATTTAATCAATTATATAAATATTGATAAGTTTTAGTTTAAGAACAATTAACTCTTTCATAACTTTAGTTAAAGTTTTCAAAACTATATCTTACTTATAGGTGATTCAAAAATGAAGCAAAGCCAATAGGGTGGGTGGCTGGATGATTTAAGATGGAATGAATGAATGAAACTGTTTTCATTAATTTAATTGTCTGAATATAGATACTTCTGCAACAAAGCTATATTTGCCAAATGTTTTTGGGTTTACATTTTCACCTTCACCATCACTTCCATATATGGTAGCAGCTCATGCAGTGGGGAAAAAAGTATAGTTATCTATTGTTTTTTTATTAAATGTTTGTTAAAGAATTTTAAATGTAAAATTTCAATTGATTTTGAAATTAAAAAAATAAAATGAAATAAAAATATTGTAGTTAAATGTGTAATAATAAACTAATAATGATTTGCAATATAGTTAAATTATAAATAGAATAAAAATCTTATAACAAAGCCAAGTAACTTTTTTCAATTTAATGAAAAATTCTATAATTGTTTTGTCCAGAAAAGCCAGAGCACTGTAACTTGAAAAAATTGTTTCTGGTATAATGCTTTGTTTTGACATTGCAGTAGAGTTTAATGCTAGAGTTACTGTGTTTTGGTTTAGTAATTTCTCAAAAACTATTATGCATTTTATATCTTTGATTACACAAAACTGTGCAACTGCTGTGAATGTTGTTCCTAAAAATCACTAAAAAATAATTTTTCAAAGTTGCTTCATTTTGCTTTCGGACAATCAAACAATAGCAATTTTTATTTTGACTTTTAGGGTTCACCATCTTTTGTCAGACTTTTTGAGTATCCTAAATTAGGAGACAATCAAGCAGTAGCAAATAAAAGTTTTTTCAAAGCTGACAAAGTTGAAATGATTTGGAATAAAAAAGGTAAAGTTTTTTTTAAATCTGACAAAGTTGAAATGATTGAAATGTAATTATACCTATTTTTGTTTTTATTGCTAAGTTTAATATCTATAATAGGTAGTGCTCTACTAATTATGGTCAGTGCTGAGGTTGATACAACAGGTTCATCATACTATGGAGAAACCTCTCTACACTTTATGTCAACAAAAGGAGAGAGCAGCCTGGTTCCATTTGGTAAAGGATATGTCTTTTGTGATTTCGAATGGTATAGCTTAACAATGTAGTTAGTAACTAGCTGGGGTCCTGTTATCACACAACAAGTTACTCACAATTACAATCATATATCACCATAATCATCATCATCATCATCGTCGTCGTCGTCATCATCGTTGTCCTCCTCACTATCATATTTAATATTATTCAACATAGCATCGGTCAAAGGTTTTGTGTGTTTTCTTAATAAATACTGAATTGCATAGAGCAAAGATTTTTTTATTTTTTATTTTTTTCTGTATTTACCTACTGCAAGGTTTCACTACAGTTAAGAAAGTTACTAATTTTTTTTGTTCTTTTTACTTTTTTAATTTTTTTACAACCCTATAACTTTGAAAACAAGAACCTTGATGAACAATGCTATTGTTTGGAGTAACAAATTTAGTGTATTACTACCAGGGACATGTTGGGGATGGTGCTCGATTTATTCTTACTTTATGTTTTTAAAAACCAAACTCATTCCGAAAGTGTATTTTAAAAAAAGCTTACAAGTTAAATCATAATCTAATACTCTTTCTCTGATATATTTTTATTTAAATTTTTGATGAGATCTGAATGGATGGAAGGTCCACTTGTTAATGTTCTCTAGCCCCAGTTGGTTACTAAATAATATAGCTATTTTTTTATTTGACTTTCATTATTTCTTTAGACAAACGTGGTCCTGTTTACTCTGTTGATTGGAATCCTAACTCTACAATGTTTTGTGTAGTGTTTGGGTGTATCTTTTATTTAAAGTTTTAATATTCACTTATTTAATTAATTAAATTGTTTAATTAAATTATTATTTAAATAAATTATTATTTAATTTTTTTATTTACTATTTAGCCAATTTGTTTTTGTTTTTTTAATAATTGTTATTTTTTTACTTGTTTTTATTAATTTTTCTTTAATAAAAGATAGTTATGCCTGCAAAAGCAACCTTGTTCAACACAAAGTGTGAACCTATTTTTGACTTTGGAACTGGACCTCGCAATATTTGTAAATTTAATTTTCATGGAAATAATATCCTTTTCTTTTTTTCATTAATTCGCAAGTAACTTTTTGTGCGAAGTTATGTTTAAAATTAATTTTGCATTAAAATTAAAAACAAAACAATATATATATATATATATATATATATATATATATATATATATATATATATATATATATATATATATATATATATATATATATATATATATATATAGAACTCTTATATGTTGTCAGAAAGTTTTTTCAGTATTTTGTTGACAAAAAGGAAAAATTAAAATGCAAGACTGGAATTTTTTTTTTAATCAATTGCCCCAAAAAAACTGCCTGCCCCAACCAAACCCTCAGTCGATGTAGCAGCACTCCCTTGCGAGTCAGGCTAAAAGATAGTAGATGTAGCAGCACTCCGTTACGAGTCAGGCTATTTGTCAGTCAATATAGCAGCACTCTGTTGCGAGTCAGGCTATTTGTCAGTCGATGTAGCAGCACTTTGTTGCGAGTCAGGCTATAAGATAGTCAATGTAGCAACACTCCGCGCATGATTTACAGTTAAAAAAATAATAATAAAAACATTTTATTAAAAAAAATAAAAATAAAAACATTGTTTATATTGTTAAAAACATTAAGAATGTTTTAAAAATATTCAGAATGTTTTTAAAACATTCAGAATATTTTTAAAAACATTCTGATCAATTAAATTTGCGTTTTTGCTGTTTTTTTAAAAAAACAATTAATTTGTAATTAAATTAATGGTTTTTACTTTCTGACAACACGCAAATGTTGGACAAAAGTCAAAAGTAATTAAAAGTAATCAAAAGTGACGTATTTGTTGACATCCAAATGCAACAAACTATATATATATATATATATATATATATATATATATATATATATATATATATATATTTATATATTTATATATTTATATATATATATATACACACACATATATAGCCCTCGGAATTAGGGTCAGCATTCGGCAATGCCGACCTAATTGCCGACCTTAAAGTGTTTGAGTTCGGCAAAAAATTGCCGACCTCGTTTCTTAGGTTCATTATTCTTAAAACAACGAAAAAGACAAAAAGCCTCCATACTTAACTGAATCCAAAAGCTTATAAATGTATAATATTTTGCAAAGAAATAAAAGACATCACCTCAAAGGCCATAAAAAATTAAGTTGGATGATAGGGGATGATAGAGTCTGATGTAGAAAAAGTCACTAATAACAACATCATTGGTTGGATACAGAGAATGGGTTTAAATGACAATTTCATCAGAAATAACATAAAAAAGTATACAGAAAGAGAGTAATAAAGAACAAAAAGAAAAATGAAAAGTCAGAGGGTTCAAATCTGATTTCACAACAATTAGGTGAATTGGTGTGTAAGTATATGTCCAGGCTGAACATGTAGTTATTGAATTCTTTACAGATTAATGGATATTAGCCATTGACACTGAGGTCCAAAACTGAAACAGACAAATTTAAATTAGTTTTACAAAGAGCAAGTAGGTCTGAGTTTTGAAAGATTTAATATTTCAGTGGATGAAAAGTTGCTACAAAGATGATAATTAAATAAGTAAATGTTAGATGAAAACAATTCATTCGTTTTTTTGTTTAATGTTTTAGATATTTTATTCATGTTTTTAATTAAAGAAAAACTTGACTTATTCAAAGATAGTGTATGGCACTTTATGATAGATAGTGTATGGCACCTTAAATATTAAACTGTGCAGTTGCCTCATTCCTGCTAATCAAACTAAAGTTATAACATAATCGACCTAAAGTCATAACATAATCAACCTAAAGTCATAACATAATCAACCTAAAGTTATAACAATGGGCTTATTATGTGGCTTTTATAATGAACATAACACTGTTAATACTCTAAAATTCAACTTTTATAAGAGTTACCACAGAATAAGGGAAGCCTTACTAACAGTGGCTTCTGAACCATTAAACTGAGTTTAATGGCTCTGAAGCAGTATACACAGATGTATGTATGTATGTATGTATGTATGTATGTATGTATGTATATAATATAATATATATATATATATATATATATATAACATATATATATATATATATATATATATATATATATATATATATATATATATATAACATATATATATATATATATATATACATATATATATATATATATATGTATACATATATATATATATATATTTTAGCATATATAAATATTTTAAACTATTTTTCTAATGTAAAATATTTTTACGCTTCTAACAATTGTTATATTGTTTATTTAATTATATTAATTGATTTTTTGGTAATTGGATCAAAATGACTTAACTTTTTTTATACTATTGTGTTTGGCTGGATTCGGAAATTTAAATGGTGCAATGGTAAGATTAATGTTATTACCCAAATTAATTTTTTTAATTTAAGTTTTATATAAATAATTTTAAATAGATTATAAATATTTAATTTAATATGATCCTGCTTTATAATTACTTTTTTAAAGGAAATGTGGAATGTTGATGGAAGAAAAATTATATCAAAACCACAGGTTGTTTACTTAGTTTATTTTATAGTTTTATTATTTAAGTTAGCTATTAACTGTTCAAAGAATTTTTAATGAAGCTTTTTTTTATTTTAGGCTCGTGATACAACATATTTTGAATGGTGTCCTGATGGTCAACATTTCATCACTTCCACTTTGTCACCACGTCTTAGAGTATCCAATGGGTTGGTTTGCAATTAAAATTCTTTAACTGTTCAAAGATAACTTTAAGTTTTCATTTTCAATGAATTTTAGGTATTAATCAACAGGGGTATCAATAAATTGTACAATTAGTTGAAAATTAGGGCTCGGAGAAAACCGGAGAATTTCAAAAAACCGGTTTACGGTTTTTTTAAATTGTATAACCGGTTTTACACCGGTTTTTATATTAAAAAAACGAACTTTTATTATTGATCTAAAAATCCAACATGACCTACTGAAATTTTTTACTGGAATTGGATTTGTAAACTGAAGAAAACAAAACAAAGTCTAAAAAAATAAAATTTAGCAAAATCATTTTTTTTAACTATAAGAATAGTTTAAAGTGCACTGCAAGAAGCACACATAATAAAGCAACTGTCACTTAAAAATCATTTTTTTTAATAAATTAATATTTTAGGAAGACTAGTGCATCCAACAGATCAAATTTCATTGAAGAACGTAATTTTGTACAGAAATTACCAGCAATTGAAAAAACTCTTGCTTTCTGTTGATGTAGGTTGTATCGATTCCAGAGCATTTAATAAGTTTTGGACAGTTGTCGATTTTGTCTTAGTGACACTTTCTTTGTTTGCCTTTCCACATTCTTTTGGAACTTGCAACACTTCAAATATTGATTTCTGAACTAAAGATGACGATCCTGATGCTGTTGCTATCAGCTCAACTTGATTTTCGTTCATATCCTCATTTATAGTTGGTTGTAAATCTGGATCATTAAATAATCTTTCAGCTAACATTGTTGCCAAGGACAATGTAGCCACCTTAGGCGAGTATAAAAGTTCCGCCAACTCTGTTTTTGGAAAATTTCCACCTTGTAGGAATTTATGCAATGTAATTAATTCTTTATTTTGCCTTTCTGAAATTCTTATTTTCAAAGAATTATAAAATTTATTTCCCAAACTTGAACAGTTTTGTCTCATTTGAGTAAATAAAAATGTCAGTACTCCTTCTGCAGTGAGTAAAGTTGATCTGATTTTGCTCAGTTCTTTTACTGCCAATTCTGCTGGCTTTAATATTTGAATTAAATTTAGCAAGATAGAAAAATCTTTTTCATTGTATAAATCTTCACGCCCTATTTCTTCCAGTGGATTTTTATGCAAGCTTTAAGTTGCACAAATCTTTCTATCATAGGTATTGTATTTAATTTCATTATTACAGAAAACATCTATATCTAAATTATGATCTCTAGAAAAAGAGTTAAACTGATTTTCAGTTTCCTCATCAGAATCTGAACTGTCAGAATCTGATATTTTATCAACTGGCTTATCGACTACAGATATTTTTTTGTAAAAAGTGTCTAGAACAGCTAAATGAATAGCATGATTGATGCAAAATTGGTTTTCAATTCCATTTAATCGTCCATATTTTTTCATAATGCTAACTCCGTCTTCTGTTGATGCCAATATATGAATAAATTTAATACCATATTCCATCAGTTTTTGTTCAACTAATGACTGAACTTTGTATGAATCACATGAACCTTCTATGCTAGTAAGTCCTAATTTATAACTATCCTTCTGAGAATGCAATGTTACGTTTAAATACCTTTTGGAGTTACGGCTTGTCCATTCATCTATTTTTATTGAGAAACATGTTCCAAATTGTGTCATTCTCATTAACTTATCCTTTAATACCAATTTTTTCTCTCTAGAAAAGCCTATGATCAATTTTTTAGTTGTTTTTTTGCTCCTAGACATTTTATGAATATCTCATGGCATGAATAGAAAACCCATCATACGCTGCACATTTGGCCAATAATTCTTCCATTGATGTTCTTTGTATGAATTTTAACATACTTGTTTTTGCTTTTTTCTGTGTTGGCTGACTAGACAGAGTCAGCCAACACAGAAAAAAGCCAACTCTTCATTTTTATTAGTTTCAATCTTATGTTTTGCTCAAAGATGGTTTGCCAAATTTGATGTACTCCCACCTGCACATTTTAAAACTGAATGGCATATTGCCATATTTGGTGTTTCTTTTTGAAATGTTTGCCATACTCCGGATCTTTTGCTGTTCATAGTTCGGCTAAAATAAAAAAACTTAATTTTTGTCATTAATCATTAAACATTAATTTTTATCAATATACAGTAATATTTTATTAATTTTTGTAAAATCAAGGATACTATATTTCTATTACAGTTATATATTTCTCTCTGCCTCTCTCTGTTTTGTACAACTTATATAGGTTTTCTCTATGGCATAATTTCTTACACAATTGTCGCGACATAAGTACAATGAATTATACAATAAATTATAAACAATAAGCTATTACAACAACTTTAATATCATTTATTATTTATTATTTAATTAGTTCAAATCTACATTGATAATAAACTTGGATCATCGTTTCATTTATGTCTCCTTTTTCCTTTCCCATCCTTCTGCTTTTTAGGCAACTCAATTACCTTATTATAACTAGTTTCTCAAATGAAAATCAATTACCTTATTATAACTAATTCTCAAATGAAAATTTTTTATCTATTACTTTTATTATATTGTAGCTCATGATTGTAAACAACAATAGATTAATGTACAAATATGCTACAATTTATAATACTAAAAGTAATACAAAAGTCAGCACTTCTTAACATTACATAAACAAATTTGTTAACAACAAATTTGTTTTTCTTGTTTTATTATTTTTAATTTGAGATTGTTATCACAATTTACATAAGAAAGTTTGTCAAAAAGGAAAGTAGACAAAATACTTCAAGTAAGTGGTACTGATTTTTGTTGGATTGTTTTGTTTTGAATATTATAAATACTAGCAGTAGGCAACCCGTAGTACGAGTTTTTAGTAAATAAATAATTAATAACAATTCAATTTTTATTTGTTTTCTCTAACGAATTATAAATTTATTAATGTTTTTCTAGTTCTGCTTACATTTATTTTTCTTGGCTTCCTAGTTCAACTAAATTGTAAGCTTCATTAAAGATACAGTTAGCATTCATTAAAGATACAGATTACAGTTAAGTTAAATTCGAACGTTCAAACATTATATGCGCAA